>NC_047522.1:15134626-15269436 GCF_902827115.2 Pseudochaenichthys georgianus | reverse complement strand
GTTGTCTGATTTCGTCACGGACACATGTTTCCCAGCGGCTCCCCGCAGGCTGTTCTTTGGCCTTTGAACTCACACTAATTGCCTTTTTTAAAACTACTACTTTGCACATTTTTCTAGTGTGCCATGTATATATGTGTGTACCTATGTTTTTATGTTGTAGTATTCGAGTGAATTTTCCTTAATAAATTACTTTGTTTAAACAATGGTCTCTGTCATTGATGTTGTGCAGTTACTAGCCCCGCTTGTGGCAACCACTCCTTGCTTCACATGACAATGATTGATTTGTACTATATATCGAATTGCTATTTTTGCCATTATTGTATTGTTATTAGTGCTTTTGCAGGGAATTATTATTATTATTATTATTACTTTAAATCTCATAGATATTAACACTATTATACATATGGCTGAAATAATCATCATCATCATTAATTGTTTTGTGATATTATGTCCCTCTTGTTTTCATATAGATATATTAGGGCTGTCAAACGATTACAATTTTTAATCAGATTAATCACAGTTTAAAAATGAATTAATCATGATTAATCACCATTCGAACTATGTCCAAAATATGCCATTTCTTTATGTATATTGTTGTGGGAATGGAAAGATAAATGAAAGAAGGCGGATATATCCATTTAACATACGTATGTATGTTTATTGTAACATTGTTCTGTGTGTCAAAATGAAAGACAGCCCACACACCTATCAATCATCAAACCGTGGGGTCTTATTTCATTACGTGTTGATTTCTATCAACACGTAATGTTGTATCGATGTATATAGAGATGTACTACAGCAAACGTATTATCCGTCGGGACTTCCTGCAACAACATCACGCCGTTATCTTGATTCTGATTGGCCAGAAGACATTATCAAAGATGTTCTATTGAGAAGACAATCACTACGTGACAAAAGTTTTCAAAACCGTTTCTAGTCTTCGGTATTTCCAGACAAGTGGCTACTGAAATCAATCTTACTAACTGCTGTCTGAGCAATTTACTCCGCGAGTTGGTGGACTTTATTTTGCTTACTTTAACATCATTTGTCATGGTGGGGGCTAAGCCATTTCTTGGTATGACTGTAGCCTATCTCAGCGCTGGAAAGAGGGTTACTGAGTGGAACGAGTGGTGTCATAAATGTTGTATTTAATATGTTAATATATTGTTTAATGTTACACTTCACACAAGTCACGACTGTTTGCAGTTAATGTCGTTGCCGTGTGTAACGTTAGTTTATATAATGTGCAGCGCTTCAAACAGTGTGCTGCCTTAAAGGCATTTTGTTATAATTAGTTTGCAGTTCAAAAAGTCACCACTAGGAGTGCTAATGGTATTGTTATCTTTAACTTCGCCGTTCTTAGCCTCTTCCGGTGTAGCGTTATAGAAACGGAATGGTCTGAGAGAAGAAGAAGAAGACCACAGACGACAGACACATGGCAGCAACTTTCCCTCTGCTTCATTAATTTCTCCTGTTCAACAGGTTAGTAGTGTGTACACAGATTATGTCATATTTCGATCTAAGAAGTGTCTTTGAAACTGTTTTATGTGTAGTTAACTTTAATGTCATTCTGTGAGCTACGCCACTAGCGTGTGGCTAATGGCTAATAGCGTCCGCTAGCTTCTTTAACACAGGCTCCCTGGATAATGTAGCTCTACCTGTATGAGTCCCGTGCACTAGTCTGGCTTACATTTCAAGTTTATTCTGTTTGTATAAATATGTGAAATGCTGGTCTGAGGTCATAATTGTTCATATTATTTAAAAGCTAAAGCGCTAATGCTATGCTAATATTGTGCCTGTACAACAGCCATGTTAAAGTGAGTACAGTCGGGTTGTGTGTGTTATCTGTTATCACTGTATTATATACTGTAAATGAAAAAGGCTTTAATCCATCATGAAAGTCATAATATGGCATGTGGATTTATGTCCATTTTTTAATAGAAAACGAAATATGTCAGACATAGTTATTTTGATTGGCTAAATGTATTTTTACGTTCTCAGTTAGCTTCAGGCCTCACTGAGGAGAAGTATTGAGGTAGAACGCTGGTGAAGCCATTTCCTTATATTCTGTTTGCACAGATAATAAAGCTGGTTGGCAAGAAGGAAGTCATATTCATTCAACCACACAACACAACGCAGAGATACATAAATAGAGAACACGGATATAATTTGTAAGTGTATTTATTAATGTGTTTAATAAATTCTGGCTAGGACAGCCACACAAACGGCAGCAACTTTCCCTCTGCTTCATTATTTTCTCCTGTTCAACAGGCTTATTATCTGATTACCAGCTCTGCACAGCAGACTTGTAGCACTAGCAGCAGTGGAGATGGAGCATCAGAACCTGGAGATTACAGCCACAACAACAAGGATCCATTTGAAGATAGGTAAATATTACAGTAATAGTGTACTTTCATTGTGTGCGTTTAGTTAAATAGGTTGTAAGAGAGAGAGACTCCTGTCCCACCTCCCCATCAGGGCTCAAAATTAACTTTTTTCCTCAGTGTCCCACAACTGTCCCGAATTCTACTTTGTATTGTCCCGGATATAACCAGCAGAGTCCCAAATTTAAATTTGTATCGTTGCCCCCCCAATTATGCAGAATACATATAATTTGATACTTTTTTGTCACTTAATCATCACACCATAGACTCTGGTCCACCATGTAAGTTTAAAATACTTATTCTTTTAAACATATGAATATTAGTCTGATCTGTTGCCTCTCCTAGAGTAGAAGGGAAGAGAGTTGATTTAAGACATGTTTTTCTATTGTTTCTCAATATCCACACTAATTTATCATTGTCATGTCAACATTGAAGAATTCTGATTTGTATTTTTCAATTCAATACGGTATGGCTGTAAGGTCTCTGTGTTTTATGATCGGAACCCTCTGTCTGGCAATAAAAGTGGTATGAATGATAATAAAAAAACAGAAGTTCCATAATACAGTTTAATAAATGTATCTGTTTTCAGTTCTAGTTACAAGTTATCCTCACAAGTCGTCAGTAGTACTATAGGAATATAAATTGATCTTCTATCTTCATTCATGAATGTCAATCATCTTGCTCTCAATCATTCACCACCCCCCCCCCCTAGGCACAAACACAACTGGAACATTACTCTCTCTAACATGACACATTATTGTCATACCAGAGTTGATTGACAAACTAAAATTACCTTGCGACCCCCTTTCTAATCGTCACCCAATCTGACTGACGTTCTTGACCCAAAAAAAGTAAAACACTAAAAAAAGATGAAAAGCTAAATGCCTTACGTTTTTGCAGCTAAAGATTCTAGCCTGCTCACTGACTGGCTGACAAAGAAAATACAAAAATGATAGGCTACACCTCTTATTCTGATCAACTGTATTTCACATCATTTTCACAAACTTCAAAAGAACATGACACCGCATTTTAGGACGTTTGTATGCATTGTAAGGCACACTTCAGGTAGCTAGCGTTAGTTAGCACTAACATTGGCACTTAAGACTAATTAACTAATTTACCACAATGGAAGACGGTGCATCATGACCAGGACTTGGGATGTTTTAGTTTCGGGAGTCGGCAGAATTGGGGCTTGCTACAGGGGGCTGTTTATTCAACCACCTCAGCATTTCTTTCTTCTGTTTTTAACTGTCGTGAGCGTTGCATTGGCGCGAGTCTAGCAGCAGTCAGCAGCAGAGTGGATGACGTAGAATGCATTCTATGATTTGACAGCCCAATGACTTTGCAAATAACACCCATTTTGAAGTTTACTTTTAATTTTTTTTTTACTGTCCCGAAATAGTCCCAGACAAAATAGATTTGTGTCCCAGTAGGAATTTGTATGGGCATCGGGACATCGTTAATTGCGAGCCCTGCTCCCCATTTTATTTTGAGTTGTGCATTGTTATTTGTGCTTGAGAAACATTCCACTTGAACTTTATATTTTAATGAACTTAGTAGTAAATATTGTCCTATATTTCTTTCCGATTTCACAGCTATCTGGGCCTAGCAGCAAGAACCTCCACCTGTGCCTGCACCCAGGTCAAGATCTACCGTGGCTCAAGGGCCACCTCGGTACAAAGGCCTCCACCACAGCCATCACGATCAACCCAGCCAGCAAAGAAGTCTCGCCTAGCACACCTCCCTCCCGCCGACACAGCCACCAGCAGCACATGCACCATCACCTACACAGCAGCCAGACCCACTGTCTTGGAAGACAGACAAAGACCATGGCACTGCTCCCCCTGTCTTTACATTTATAATGAATATTGGTTGAGAAAGTTCCGATATTGTCAGGGTTCGTACGGTCATTAAAAACCTGGAAAAGTCATGGAATGCAATATTTTTCCCAAAGTTTTGGAAAAGTCGTGGAAATATAACTAAAGTTGCATCAAATATAATTGATATGTTATCTAATCGCCGAAATAGTAATACTATAATGATAATAAATACTGTATCGTATAATGAAATGTAAAATGGCAACTGTGGCAGTATTTCGCTGGTGAGAGATGTTTACAATCACGCTCTCTAGTCTATAGGAGCTACTATTTGATATAAAGATGCCAGGGAAGTGCAGTTTCAACAATGTATGGCTTCTAAAGAATAAGTACCAATTGTGGTTATCAAAAGACATTGACCCAAGACGTGCTAAATGCAAACTGTGTTGTAACATATTCGATATGTAGAATATGGGCGAGGCAGCGCATGCTAGCCACATGAATGAGTCATTTTTTTGGTCGTGGAAAAGTCATTTAAAATCACTGGTGAAAAAGTGTATGAACTCTGTATTGTAAATATTGAGATGTTACTGTTTCTTATGTTAACATAAATAGTTGGTTAAAAAAAAAAGTTGTAATGCTCAATTTGTATTTGTACACATCATATGAACCTCAGTATGGAATATGAAGTCATGATGTAACTTTTCTGTGGTGAAAGTAGAGTGATGGAACTATTTTACTCCAAATTCTAATTTACACATTTTCATTTTACACATGAACAACACATTTATATAGGCCTATAGTGTAATTCATATATTTCACTACTTTTGTGAACCAAAAACGTTGGTAAACCAAATCTGAAACACCAAAATAAAATGGATGACATGAGTACATCTGTGTTTTCACAAGTTTTTAAGTTTTCCAAAAATCTGATTTCTAAGCTAAGTATCTCATAAGACAGTGCTCTAAGGTGAGTGACATTGCATTTCTAGCAAGACCAGAGACTGAACATTTTTGATATGTTACACCATGCCATGTTATAAGAATTACATTTAAAAGGTGATTTAAGGAGACAAATACCCTTCACTTCAGTAAAATAAGGTAAGGCGATTTTATTTTAAAAGACAATGAAGGCAGGTTATAGATTGATTGATATATTTATTATATTGAAAGCCAAATTAATACATAGTCCCCTGAAGCTGGAATAACGTACAATTTCCAGCCTCACAATGTCAGGAACTTTTCATCTACAGATTGCTTTGGTCTGGTTTTGCTCTTCACTGATTGGTTACTGAGACTTTGAATTTAAACGGACCTCCCCTGTTAGAAAATGGACCTCCCCGTTTATTCGCGCGCAGTTTCGCGCGAATAAACGGACCTCCCCGTTAATCCGCGCGAAACTACGCGCGAATAAACGCGCGAATTGTGACGCAAAGGGCGTTCCATAGAATTCATGGTGTGCCCCTCCTCCCCGCAACCAAAACACTTCATAACTGATGATGTTGCAAAAATCATCTACTTTAACGTAAAAACGGAGGTTAAGCTCCGCATTCCGATTGTTCAGTATCATATACACTTGTCTGCGGTGAGACACTACGTGTTTCAGTAACTGAGACTTACATCCAGACAGCATCTTTTTTACGGGAGAAACAAGTTTCCCGTGTCTGGACAGTTCTCTACTGAGGAACTCATCAGTTATGAAGGGAGGGATATTAGACAGTACAACTTTGGTTGCGGGAAGCATCAGCGGCTGTACTTGGACAAACATTTCTCTCACCACGATGCCCGTCTCGATGACGCGGTTCGCCTTCTCCACCTGATCCAGAAAGATCACCACCGCGCTGTTCATCCGCGCCAGGGACTTAATGCTGCTGTGCCCGACCTTCTCTCCCACAGCCAGCCCGATCTCCTCCACAGTGCATGGGAAGCCGGCTGCGATTTTAATGCCGTGCTTCCTCGTGAGTTTGGCAAACTCTCCATTTACCATGGCGTCAGACGCCGGCCGGCGAGACACCGACAGGAGAAGCCCACAAAACACCCCAAAAACACCACCAAAAAGCACGAAAAGTACAGAAAATCAAAACCACCACCGATAAACTATATTAAATAAACACCCATTACACAAAAATAAACGGAAAATATAACGAAAAAAGTCTCGCTCTTCTCTTTCTGTCACACTCCAACAACTCCCAGCATGCACCAGAAGAAGAAGAAGAATTGGGAGGGATGAAACCCTCTTTAATGGTCACACATGCAGAGCACACAGCACACACAGTGAAATGTGTTCTCTGCTTTTAACCCATCCTAGTACCAGGAGTCTAGTACTAGGAGCAGTGGGCAGCTATTGTACAGTGCCCGGGGAGCAATGGGAGTGAGGGGGGAAGGGGGATGTCCGGTGCCTTGCTCAAGGGCACCACGGCAGGGCAGGAGGTGAACTGGGACCTCTCCAAGTAGAAGTCCACACTCCAATTAGGTCTGGTCGGGGACTTGAACCGGCGACCCTACGGCTCACAGTCCAAGCCCCTACTGACTGCCATAGATTTAGTCCCTAATTTTGCTCTCAAAATGGACCAGATTGATGCATTTAACTTCAACCTTTAAAAAAAATTCTTCCCGGGGGAGCTTGTCCCCGGACCCCCCTAGAGGAGGTGAGGTCCAGCACCTGCTCACACCCCCTGTTAAATTGTCTCACCTACATTGAGGATGCTTCCTACGCCCATGTTTTATTCCATGTGTCAAGTCAGACAAATTGGGTCCAAATGTTATTGCATCAATGATCTGTTAACATTAAAATCACTAAATATATGCCGTAACTATTTTGCTCTAGGCAACTCAAGGGCTCAGGTAATGTGATTACTATATGAATAATGGTCCAAAATAACATTAAATGCATTTCATGTTTAATGTTAAGTAACATACTTTCGTCGCCGGCCGGCCGATACATACCGCGCATTAAGTGTGCCTGTCTGTCAATTAATCCCCGGGCCACTTTTTCCCCCCAGACCGCCCCTGGTTTCAGCCCTGTTTCAAAAGTGCTGATTCTCTGTTTTTTACTTTAGATGAAAATAAGGAGCCACTCCCCACGCCCCTCTGAGAGATATTTGGTTAAAAAGAACACAATGGTACTCTTGGAAGAGATTCAGTTGAGAAGGTGGGGGGGGGGGGGTACCTTGGTTGGTTATTGGCTAATGGTTGCACAACCCAAAAAAAACGTTATTACATCACAAAGTGGCCAAAATCTGATCAGCTCATTTTCAGACAGGTTTCTATATAAATGGATCAGGACGAAAAGAGAGGGGGTCTTTGTTCCTGAAACGTTCAGAATCTCTTTACAGAGGGGACACATGTTTATGTATACAAGACATGAAAAGGTAGAGTTAAAGTTAAGCAGAAGTGAGTTTATCGGGTACTGTTGTTTTCTGAAATTGGATGCTCTAACAATGCTAGCCAGCTAGAAATAGCGTGGGAGAAGTTGCAAACTGTTGCTCATATCATTGTGACCAGAGATTCAGTTAATGGAGCATGCTATCCAATATGGGAGCTGTTCTGACCTGGGAAGGGCATAAAGTAGTTTCTAATGAATTTGGGGATGTGTCCATATCCAATTGGGATCAGAGTGTATAGGTCTAATAAAAAGATAACGAATGTATTGTTTGTATCAGTTGCACATGTGGTTAATCCTTAGGTGACTACAGCTGCCACCGTGTGAAGGAGCCACCATTTTCAAATCACAAAAAGTTCAACTTTCATATCAGAGTCAACAAAGATACACATTTTTTTGTGGAATGTCACAAAATTCTCTTCATTCAACCATTCTTATGGGATCCGGCTTCAAAAGTCTCTCTTCACATTAACAGTTAGAAAACGTCTTTTAAAGAAACTGCTTGTGTTTTCTAATTAAATCGCACCTGCATGTGTTCATTTCTAGTTCCCACATTTCTAGTTGATTTGTTGAATCTCTCGAGCCAGGGTTTTCAATTAGGACTTCCCTGAAAAGTGGCAAGTGTTCCAAGCTTTTGACAGCAAGCTAAGACTGAATATCACCCAGATGCTTTTCTTTCCATTTTGAAAAGAGGGAAAATAACGTCACCTTGTGTTGTGCACAATGAGAACGAAAGGAAAGAGCAAAGCACAAACAAGACAGAAATGAGGACAGCATGAGACAGAGACAGAGACAAGGGGCAGGGAAAGGCATTGGCTTTGTCATGACATTCTCCTCTCCCATGGCGGGGAAGATGTGTTCACATGCTTCAGTAGTCAAGCTGAAAAACCTAGGCCTGTTGCATTCACTCCAGCAGAGCAATAGCACTCATGGTTGTCTGGCTGGCAAAAGAGCTTGTTATCCCCCCCCCCATCCCTTCATCTGTTTGCTCCTCTTCTTTCCACATCCCTTTTTTTCCCCGCACACCACAAGCATCTGCATTCTGTTTGCTTCAACGAGCCCCCCGTTGTTTCCTGGCCTCCGTGTAACAAGGAAACAAGCAGCGCCTTTTTTAGTCTCTTCGCAAGACACAGGTGAATACAAACAGCACGGACAACAGCACCTGATCGTGAACATCAAATCCAGTCAAGTCAAGCCGAAGTTGCTTCTCCCTCCGATGCCTGAACCGTCCTGCCGGTGACAGAAAGTGAGTCCCCAATCTCAAGAGAAAAAGGAAATGAACAGTGATAGTCTAATGGAGTCGATCAAGCAACAAGTGTCAAATGGGAATACAAAGGCACGCATGAGGAGCCCGTCTGACTGAATACACTCGGTAATGAATGCCGGCGGAAAACTCAGGTCTCTTTCTTCTTATCGGGCATATTTCAAAAGTTTCTCATTAAGTCCATGAGATTCTATTCTACCCATTAAATGTTCTCTCTGCCTTTATGTGAATGGAATTGTATGAGCCAAGAATACTTGCTGAGTCAGTGGGTGTGGGGAAGCAGAACAAAATACATTACCAATATTCCCTTTTTATTTGACTATAAAGTAAGCCATTGTTTTAAGCACAAAGTAAAAATAGACTTTAGAGGGAGAGCAGTGTTCTAAAGGAAAACAAAGACAAATACCTGCTGCTGCATCATCATAATGGAATAAAGTTCCAAGATTAAAAGCAAAATTATAAAACTACCTCTGCTGCTTGAGAATCAAGGATGAAACAGCCAGAATGTTCTTTTTCTAAATTGTGGATTTCCCATGATGCCATTGGTTTAAGGTGACCGTGTGCTAAACACCTTACCCAAACAGCTACTGTCCAATTATACCTTGGCAACCGTAACTAGGCACAGCAAGCACCGGATTTTTCGACTTGTTAAAGCAGCGTGCATGCGGCTGTGGGAAGGTTGGCCCTTAAGTGTTTGGAGGCTTATTTTAACATTTGCAAAACCAAAAAAGCCAAAGTGAAGAATGGATTAATTAGCACTACAAGCTGCAAAGGTTAGCATTTCTGGCTAGGACAAGGAGAATTTTATAAAATACTTTGTGCTAAACTATAAAATAAAAAATACAGTTTCAAGCATGTCCACTGTGTAGAAGCTGCTGGGTTTAATAATTGTGGGGTAACATTAGCAGGACTTTTCTACTCTATAGTGTATTTGGGGAAATGTAGGAGATTGGGTTACATTTGTCAAACATGTGACGGTGTATAGCTGAAACGTTAAATCTGTAACATACATTAAATCCTATCAAAATGTTGTCCTGGCACACTATGCAGTATCCACAAATATTCTATCGTCCAAATAATCGTAAAAAAACATACACCCTTAATATTGATGTAGTCAGAAAGTACATATTTAACACCCTTTTACAGACTTCTTGTTTCAAATGTTACATTTAAAAGTCAAAGTGCATTTTGCACCACGTGATGGAGCAAACGTTAGTAAGTAACTTTTGCAAGTAGAAATGAGAAACCTGCTTTTGCCTATGACTTATTTCTTCGAAAATAACTAAGAACTTTGAGAGTTATATAGCATGCCATTGTTATTATTCTACTATGTGCCTATAAGCAGGGGAGGCGTAAGCAAGCAGGATTTATTTAGCATCAGATGCATTTGAACACTCAAATGCATTTGAGAACACTCAGATGCATTTGAACAATCAAAGATACTTGAAAAATCAAGCTATACGTTTTGGTTTAAAGCAAAAAGTGTATGAGATTCAATGCGCAAAAAAAGACGAGGATGACAAACAATGGTAAAATTCATCATAGTGCGAAATGCTTACAGCATAAATCAATATAAGCGACAAGTTGATTACAAATGTCACCAGACAAAGGTCTCCACAAAATAATGCTTCCTGTCCGTACACCATTTCCCACTTTCACTTAACTTGAACTCTATTTTCGAACTTCCAACACTTTGATTTCTCATGTGAGGAAAGAACCCTCCACGTTTGAAATGAGGAAAAGTTCTCCGCTGGTGCCGAAGCAAAGCTCAGTCCGGAGTGGCACAAGTTGATTGAGTTGATAGTGTGAGCGTCTGTAAGCCTTTTCTAGAAAGGCCCCTAGTGGGCTTTCCATGGTTCAGGAGTGCACCGGGTCCACTCTGGCTTCAGCTGACAGGACCCCCCCCCTCCCCTCGCAGGTCCCGGGCAGCTGCCAGGATGAAGAGAATACTCTGAGTGGACAAAGTGACAGCAGCTGATGTGGGTCGTACACGTCCGTCACAGCTTTCATTTCCTACGCCATGCCATTGATTCCCTGGCCGGGTGACATTGGTGACACTCTCTTTTAATGTGTTGCAAAGAGCTTGACCTGTGGAGCACCTCTCTTGAGGGTGCACATACTCCAAATCACTTTCTCCCTGGCAGTTTCAGGGAAAACGTCTCCGCACTTTTAGATCTGGGGGATGCTTTCACAAAGAGAGAATCCTCAAGGGAGGGATATATTCAGAGCTGCCCTGAAAAAAGCAAAAGTGAGCAAATTACAAAAGGGTGTGGGCTGTGATTAGTTATCAGGAGAGAAAAGCGTTTGACATCATGACTCTACAGGGAGGCGTTGACATATCATTTTCTCCTGAAACCTGAGAGCAGCGTCAATTTGAGAATTGAGACGAGCGGTCGGATTCCTCGGCGTGTTGTCAAAGCTGTTTGACATATTGTTTCAGCAGAGGGAACGGGTGAGTGCCGGTGTAGATACAAGCCTGCATTTGGCGAGTGAAATTAAAGGTCATTTTGAGAAAGTGAAAATTAATGTGAGCTATCTATTTCAGCCTTTTAAAAACTTGACATATTTCAGACTGAAACATTTTAATTAGGCCATCAATAGTATGGCAACAGTGGCTAATGGTGCAGAAGACACAACCAAGATAAGTTGCCTTCACTTTAACTGTTGTTGACACATTTAAATGGCATTTAAAGCGCTGTGTTGACAAAACAGAGGCTATTTAGACCGTTTTTCTACAAATTACCTTGATTTATGCTGTCAATATGTGCTGATTCTGATGTGCTATCAGTACAGAACATATAATAATAATACACTTAGTCACCTAATAAATCAATATCAATACTACCATCCAATGTCATGTTTGCTTTTTCCAATTTTCTAAGTGATTTTCAGAGAAGATTGGGCCATCTGTGTATATCTAGGATACTGTTTGTGATTTAATTACACGTTTTTTTTCTTTCTAGGAACAATCCACCACTGGCACATTTTGGTTTACCAATAGGAGGAACCTTCTTCATTAGCGACACACTATTTAAACTGTTCCTGCTTTTGCCCCAACCCCCCCCTCTCTCTCCCGCCTCTTCCCAGAGAATAAATAAGATAAGGGAGAGCAATGAACGCATCCATCATTCAAAGTGGAAAAGGGTAATTTAGCTTGGCCCTCCTGACAGCTTTACAACTTTGCACGCTATTCTATTTTAATTGGCAATCATGAATTAACTGAATGAAAGCCCTGTTCACTGCCGATGTCTTTCTCATTGCAGCTTTTAATTGGGTTGACTTGATGAGTTCCTGAGATAAAACCAGACAATATATTCTCGTGATTGGCAACTCGTTTGTTGCCATATAATTAGGGTACAGACAAATCAAACACACGACTGTTTCTTCCTCAGCCAGATTGAGGGAGCGCTACCTACAGTGACATAATACATGAATACATGATGGATACTTCAGACTGGCGTATTCCTTGACTTCGTAATCTGTCATTGTTCTGTCATGTATACATTTGTCTCGAGCAATTATCGATTCTCCAGATCAATAGAACGAGGTCACATGCTCAAACTGTCACATCTGTTTTCGTGCCAAAGCGTGGTCATAATTTTACAGGAAAATGGAATAATCAAATTTGAAGATTTGAATAACATGTAAGTCCGCTCAAATAGAGCTAATTCTTTTTTCCTCTCTTGCTGCTGCTTCTCAATGATTAAAACAATCCCTGAGGCTCCTCAGACTCACCCTACACTTTTACATATAAGGTCAAATGTTCAAAGCTTTTTCTCCCTTTTAGAAATAGGGGAAAAAGGGAATTAAACTTTAATGGGCTGATGAATAAATATTTTTTGTCTCCAGGACTCAGCACTTTCTCCCACTCCTGCAGCTGGCTTAATTAACTCTTCCTCAAGCCTTTTGTAAATGAACACATCTCTTTCAGTGTCCTTCAACATTGTTTTTCTTATTATTATTATTCTTCCATTTCTTCTTTTTTATCGGTCAAAATGTGTTAGACAGCTTTTTCATGCAGCAATAGGCACATGGAGGGATGACTAATTATTCAACCTAGAGTCACTGTTTTAACTTACAGTGCAGATGTCTTCCTAGATGTTAGTCGGACCAGTTGCTTGAGGCTAGAGCTCACTTGGGATGTTTTTGTTCTCGCCAAATAGTATGCGAATCACTTAAGAATAGAATACTTCTATTTCTGATATTCATAGTACAGCAGGCTAGAGACTTGGACTTAATATCTCTGTTACTGAATATTATATACTCAATTTATTTTCTTCATTTAGGTGATCTACCTGATTGGTCCTGAACAGTTGAAGAAACAGTTACATTAAAAGCTATCAACATTACTGTATAAGTTTACAAAAAATGTATGGAAGAAGTACACTGTATGTACAAAACAAATGGGAAGTAGAGTTGAACATTGTCTTGTCTGAGGATGATTGGCATTATATACTGAAAACCCAACATACTTCAACTAGCTCAAAAAGATGGAAGACATTTGGATGGAAAAACGTAATCCGCTTTTTTATTACAGCACACGTAAAAAATAAACAATTGGCAAGACGGCAGTACTGTTGGAGACAATGTTGACAGTTGAATCCCAGTCACTCTCATAACTTCTGGTCATGTGTAAAGGTGAAGGAATTTTGGGTCAGGGTTATTCAGACTCTGGGAGAAATCTATACTATACTCAGGATAGTATAATTGGAAAGGAGGACCTCTACCTCTTTCAAATCTTGACACTAGCGGGTAAAAAGGTCATCACACGGAACTGGTTAAAAAGTGACCCTTCTGGACGGGGTCAATGGCTGGACATTGTTGAAGACATATTTACTATGGAAAGACTGACCTACTGTCTAAGGACTAAAGCAGAGATCTGTGGACAACGCTGGGACAAATGGACAGTGTACAAGGAAAAGAAAGACTGTAAACATTGAGTAGTGTGGTCCCGTTTTGTGTTTTTTTTCTTCTACCTATGTAGTTGTGTGTGTTATATATTTGGCGAATGGAAAATAAAGAGTTTATAAAACATTTTTAAAAAGCCATCAATATATAGATAGATAGATAGATAGGTACTTTATTGATCCCAATTTGGGAAATGTTTGCGTATATCTATAATATCATTATGGGTAAGGCAGACATAAATGCCACCACCCTACAAACTCTTTCTGAAAATAGCTCTTATTTGAAGGTTCATTCACGTTCAAAATGTGGATAAATCAGTAGACAAAAGCAAGGCAATGTCACTAAGGTGGGTAAACCAAGGTTGGACTGCCCGGGTGACTTTGTTTCTCTCAAAATGTAATACCAGACTGTCTTGTAGTGAGAAATCACTCTCATGCCATTGGACTCAATTTCCCAGGTTTCTTCACAGGTTTCAAAACCCTCAATCACTTTCTGCAACCTGATATATTACGTTTTCACATTGACCTGAAAACTTGTGATGATGAAAAGAGGAGCCTCGAGTTGTCCGATCTCTTTTTCCTCTGGTGTTCTGCTCCATACAGCTCGGATCCCCAAAAGCATGAAAACAACACACCACTCCACATCCTAAAGCTCTATGATCACACTACAGTCTGCTTCGAAGTAAATTCCCATTCTTATTAGAGTAGAGATGGGAGAGCTTGCCTAAAAATTCCGAGATACTGTAGCCAGCTCTGCATATCAACAACACAAAAGTTAGCACGCTATGGCAGAAACAGGAGTAAATGCCGATAGCCACATGCTAGCTGTACTGTTTGCTCTTTATGTTGTACAAAATATATTACTGCCAACCTCTACTATTAAAAAAGCAATTTGTACACCTATGCTGTTTATAGTTATTAATATAATTATCATTCATAGTTCCCAAGTCATAGTATGGTATGTTTGATGAGACTTCCTTTGTCAAAAAGGTGATCGCATTAACGTATCATGGCATTGTATTGCCACATTATTATCAACCCATATTCAGGATTTCATTAGATAATTACAGTGATTTATTTGCATTACTATTCTTAATGTGTGTTAATAATCCCAACACCTGTCTGGGAGCCTACACAAGACATTTCTGCACAGTCATTTTGGGGACTTTATCTCGAGTTACTCCTGCTGTCAGTCAGAGTGCAGCTACTCTATCTGGCTTATTGTTTGTTTTTTTCTCTTTGGCCTATGCTCACCCCTCAGATTCTGCCCCGTCACATCTGCCGCCAAGTGATAAATGTGACGCTACTCCATCAGAGGATCATTAAATGTCAGGTCCTGCCGTGACAGCGGAACGCCATGGCAGAAAGTCGATGGAGTGGGGTAGGGGGGGGGGGGGGTGTCGTGCTAGTGGAGGAATCGCCTGGTGGAAAAGCCTGCTGGGAAGGATCAATGGCTCATCTAACACCCCCATGCCCACTCCTACACCAGGCAGGACCACTCGCACCACTCAAACACTCCCCGCCTGGCAATGCGGTTGTCCAGCTGTTCAGAATGAGGATTCACAGTCAGATGCAAACCACTTGTAGAGATTTGTGGATATTTGACAAAGATGGTTGGTGGCAAAATGAGTCAACTTTTCAACCTTCTATACCCTAATTTTTATCTGAGAACACAGAATGTGTTCAATGTATGTCTAGTAATGTCTGTAGAGAGACAAAATGTAGATTGTCGTAAAGAGTAAATAAGTAAAACATTTGATATACTAGTCTTTTATTTCTCTTATTTCGCTGGTATCCTCTCATGTAAGACAGTAGTATGTGAAGTTTAGCACCCACATATGGACTATAAGTATTGGACATTAAAGTTTCTAACCCCTCTGGCTAGCATATGGATCCTCTTTTATGCCCTATGTGTTTGAAGAAAATCTCACAAACACTCTCTATATTGTCATCATGTAAGCAAAAATGATCCAATGCTGTATTTATCTCAAGGAAATTGGCTCAGTCGTGAACTGTCCTTGTTTAGATAAAGGTTTAGGGGCAGTTTGTTCAAGGACAGAACAAAATAAAGCAGAAAACACAGGAACTCCACAAACCTCTTCAAATATAATTTCTTTGCACAGTTGTATAACTTTTATAAAACATGATGCAAAATTACTCTTCAAACTGAATTCAAATCTACAAACTTGTATTTGACCTTTCGCGGATATTAAATTATCCTTATTGGTTAATGTTTTCTGCTACATGAATCATATTTCAAAGAAAAAATTGCAGGTTAGTTTTCCTCTCTGTCATCATGCCCCTGTATTCGAAGCACATCAAATACAAAGAAGACACTAGATAAATGAATGGTTCGAAATATTTGAAATAGTTTTATTTTTGGCGATAGATGGAAGGGTTGATGCCCCTCTCATGTTTGTAAGGTTATTATGAAGCTAACACTAGCATCCAGTTAGCTTAAATTATAATAAAGTCTGAAAAAATGTAGGTTAACAGAAAAGATTTAACGTCATTCATAAGTTGAAGAGGTATTTGCAAGAGCATTTTTGTTTAATTTTAACAAACAGGCTAACATGCTTCAAAATGGTATGCTAACCTGCTAAAGTTGTAGTTTTAAGGAATGTAATGTTCTGAGCTATTTTTGGAGCAGTTATGTCCAAGACACTAGAAAGATTATTTCAAGTTTAGTTTTCTGTACAGTTTAAACAAACAAGATAGAGGGTTAATTATGTTCTGCAATTATGTCAATGACAGACTACAAAGGAGCAGCGGGGGTGCTGCGGGAGTGTCTGCGTGCGCATCTCTCCCAGATGAGCTCAACAGTTTTTTTGCTCGCTACGAGAGAAGCCAGGCTGGAGGTGCAGAGAAGGATCAGGAGCCCTGCCCTTTTGTTTTAAACAGGGCAGATGTGTGTAAATCCTTTAAAAGGGTTAACCCACACAAGGCTCCTGGACCTGATGGCATCCCTGGCCGTGCTCTCAGGGTGTGTGCCGTTCAGCTGGCAGAGGTGTTCACAGACATCTTCGACAGGTCCCTGCTGCAGTCTGTAGTCCCCACTTGTTTTAAACACTCCACCATCGTTCCTGTCCCCAAAAAGACAAAAATCCCCAGCCTCAATGACTACCGCCCAGTAGCATTCACCTCCATCATTATGAAGTGCTGTGAGCGGTTAGTCAAATCATTCATCACCTCCTCCCTCCCTGACTCTCTGGACCCCTTGCAGTTTGCCTACAGAGCAAACAGGTCCACAGACGACGTCACGCCATAGCCCTCACCATCCACACTGCCCTCTCACACCTGGATCAGAGGAACACATATGTGAGAATGCTGTTCATTGATTACAGTTCAGCCTTCAATACCATTGTGCCCTCCAAGCTGGACATCAAGCTGAGAGACCTCGGGCTCAACAGCGCCCTCTGTGACTGGATCCTGAACTTCCTGACGGGCAGACCCCAGGCAGTGCGGGTGGGAAACATCACATCCTCTACCCTGATCCTCAACACCGGAGCCCCTCAAGGCTGCGTGCTCAGCCCTCTCCTCTACTCCCTGTTCAGTCACGACTGCGTGGCCATACACAGCTCCAACACCATCGTGAAGTTTGCTGACGACACAACCGTCATCGGCCAGATCACCGATGGCGACGAGACGGCGTACAGAGAGGAGGTCGAAAACCTGACATCTTGGTGCCAGGATAACAACCTCCATCTCAACGTCAGCAAAACAAAGGATCTGATAGTGGATTACAGGAAGCAGCAGAGAGAGGGACACACCCCCATCGCCATCAATGGGACTACGGTGGAGAGAGACAGCAGCTTCAGGTTCCTCAGTGTCCACATCACTGAGGACCTGACATGGACTCTTCACACTACCACCATCACCAAAAAAGCTCGACAGCGGCTCTTCTTCCTCCGCAGGCTGAGGAGGTTCAATATGGACTCCAGGATACTCTGCAACTTCTACAGGTGCACCATAGAGAGTATCCTGACTGGCTGCATCACGGCCTGGTACGGCAACTGCACCGCCCTCAATCGTAAGGCTTTACAGAGGGGGGTGAAAACTGCACAGAACGTCACCGGGACGGAGCTGCGATCCATGGAGGACCTTTACTCCCAGCGGCTCAGGAAGAAATCCCTCCGGATTATAAAAGGCCCCCATCACTCCAGCCACAAACTGTTCTGTCTGCTGCCGTCTGGCAGGCGTTACCGCAGCATCCGGACTAAAACCACCAGATTCAGAGACAGTTTCATACCACAGGCAATAAGACTGATAAAAAACTGAACTGCTGAAACAACATCCATAACATTCATCTGCGACTTAGTAAGTATTTATCTATTTCTCTATATCAATCCAATAACTTGCATATAGACTCTTGTTGCACTACTTCACTTTTTTAAACTATTTTCCTTTTTGTATTTACTATTTACTTGCACTATATTTTTCTGTTTATCTGTGTTATTGTGTTGCACTGTTGGAGAAGCCTGTGACCCAAGATTTTCATCGGCATAACTACACTGTAGCAGTATGTTCGTATGACAAAATAAGGAACCTTGAACCTTGAAGTTTTAGCAGGGCCTATTGGTCTGTCTTTATGCTAAGCTAGGCTAACCATCTCCTGGCTGTTCCTTGATATCTATCAGACATGAATGTTTTATCAATGTAATTTAACCATTGGGACATGGATATCCCAAAATATCACCTTATTTCTCTTTAATAAGAATAGCTATTTGGCCACAAAGCTTATTTTAATCATATGGTTTATCTAGGTGTTAAGACATGAGATAAGGAGAAATACATTTAAATGACGTGACATTAAGTCAAATGTTATATCGTAAAAACATGCGACTGAAACAACTTTAGGATTTGTGTTTCACATAAAAGAAAGCACTTAAACATATTTAATATGCGTGGAAAATGTCAAGCGACCCAGGTGTCTTTTATCCAGCAGTGCATATTATCACTGTTATCGCACATAGGACAGAAAACAAAAGAAAAAGGACAATGCTCATTGAAAAATAGAGCTGTTTTTTCATGGCTAATAGTCCAAAGGCTATTGAAACAGTAATGTAGCCTCACCTCAAGGAGTGCAAACAGCCAGACAGGCAAAGGACCAATAGGGATTCATCAAGCTGCAGCCTCTCAAGCCCCAGATCGTGACAGAGTTAAATGAATTGGTCTATCAGCGCGACACCTGAGAGACAGTGTTTGGGAGTCTGTCAAGATAAACTCTTTAGGATCTTGCGGAGGGTGCATTGCAGCAAGGTCATCTTCACATTGCATCAAACAGGGTGCTGGGAGGAGAGCTTTTGTTCTCTTGTGTGAAGTCCAATTTGCCAGAGGTAACAATTAAGACTCATCTGTCAGCGCACGCTAATGTGTTCATTCCTGATTCCACACCGGAAGACTTCATTTGTGGTTTCATGGCCATCATTAAAGTCCAAGGTGTTCCAGGCAAATGTTGCTCCCAGATTGCAGCAATGTCTGTCATTTTTTAGCTGCATTTAAACAGCTATAATAGCAGTTAAGGTAGCAGTCTGCCACTTTTGATGCTGGAACTTCTCTTTCCAGCTTGAAGTAATCATCTAGTGAAACCTGAGTGAAAAAGTGCTTTTCAGTGTCACGCGAGTATGGCACCAACCAATCTCCCAGTCTCCCCGCTGTCCCTGGGTCGCATACATGGTTACAGTGAGCTTTATCATATGTGACAGCTCGAGACCAATAAAGTGGAGGTCTTTAACAAGTGTTCTTTTACCTGAATTTGTACACAGGGCGAATGGAAGATTGTATCTCCCCATCTCGGAGCAATTTATTTCTGAGATTCGTGCGTTGTTTGATGTTTTATCATAGCTAAAGGTCAAAGTTGGCATTTCGGGGTTATCACAAAACTTTACAGCCATTTTATTACTGAATGGAATACAACTGTGATCAATTGGTAGTCCTGTGTTAAATAAATGTTGGCTACCCACAAGCCAAGGAATATAACAGCAATATATACTTGAATCCGAGCATATTTCAAGCCGTAATGAAGTTGCACTTGAATGAGAGGGATCTGTTTGTGTTTCAGTCCATTGGGAATAACTGACTGAGAGTCAATTCCAGCAGGTCTTTTGGAGAGTGTGGCGGCGAGATAAAGGCAAGGCGACATTGTTTAAGTCTTGATCCTGATGCGGTACTCCTCTGCTGGGGGATTGCATATGTACAATGTAGAAAATCAGCCTCATCCTTTGTTCTCTAACCCGCAACGCGCAAATGCGGAGAGAATCCAAACATTCTCCCTCCATCTCAAGATTACACTTTACTTGTTTTCTTGCCCTGCCTCTGCACCCCTCCACTGGCCTTTTCTCTTTGAAACTCTTTCATTTCACAAACATCTGTTGGCAAAAAGGAATCCCTAAATCTCTCAAGGGCTTTCTTTCAGATTTCATTATTGAGACTGCATGCAGATTTGAGTAACTGCAGATGCTACTTTTTTATAAATATATTTGTTTTCATCCTATCTCTATTTGAATGGTTTTATGAATACAATATATATGACACAACATACATTAAATGATATGGCTTAAATTTTGCAAACAAATTGTAACGCTTGTATGTTAATTTCAGGTTTTTTCCTTAGGCTGCCTATCACCTATTTTATAAGGGAATCAAAATGTTCGACAAAAAAGATAAGAAGTTGTAGATCTTGCAGGCATCCCACAGCAGTTTTGAAAAACGATTTTAATAACCATTCCAAAGTGAAAGTAAACCATCCCAAAATATTTCTAACTGCAAAATCAATGGGCCTCTGTGCTAAGGGAGCTAGCGATTTTATATATACACTGAACAAAAATATAAACGCAACACTTTTGTTTTTGCTCCCATTTTTCATGAGATGAACTCAAAGATCTAAAACATTTTCTATATACACAAAATAACCATTTATCTCAAATATTGTTCACAAATCTGAAAAAATCTGTGATAGTGAGCACTTAGGGTTAGGGTTAGGGTTAGGGTAATGTTGTGAATCGAGTGGCCTGTGTTCGTCGTCCATAACATACGCCTGCCCATACCATAACCCCACCACCACCATGGGCCACTCGATTCACAACATTACCCTAACCCTACCCCTCACACCAGATACTGACTGGTTTTCGGACCACCCCAGACCCCCCCAATAAAGCAAAAATGCACGTTTCAGAGTGGCCTTTTATTGTGGCCAGCCTAAGGCACACCTGTGCAATAATCATGCTGTCTAATCAGCATCTTGATATGCCACACCTGTGAGGTGGGATGGATTATCTCGGCAAAGGAGAAGTGCTCACTATCACAGATTTTTTCAGATTTGTGAACAATATTTGAGAGAAATGGTTATTTTGTGTATATAGAAATGTTTTAGATCTTTGAGTTCATCTCATGAAAAATGGGAGCAAAAACAAAAGTGTTGCGTTTATATTTTTGTTCAGTGTATATTGTATCCATTAACATCATTGAAAGAAACTAACTTTTGCACATAAAATAGCCTTTACACCAGAAAAGAAAACTCCACAGTACAAGGACACTTGTGCATATTGAATCTTAGAAGGAGCCCTTTCAACACAGATATCTTTAACAAGATTGAGTTCAGAAAGTATGAAGATTGAACTGACATTCAAAGTAAAAGGAAGAAAGAAAAGGATATTCAACCTCTAATCAAAACAGCTCAATGCTACGTTTGTAGAATCCTGTATAGTCCAAAGCCCTTTATAACCAATTGTTGTAATTCTTTCATTCATTTTTGAAGGAATCAGAAAAAGGCTTTCCATCTTGATGGAAATCACCACTTTGAGTATTAGTGGTTTTACTATTTCATCTTTTCGGAAATACAGTAGGTGTTCCTGTTATTGTACTGTACCATCTTAGGAAATGTGAATGACACATTGGAATGTTTAAATAGGCTTACATTCACGTTAAATCTCCCTGCAAAAACGATCAGACTTCCTATTAAAAAGAAGTGGAAGCCTCACTGCCTTCACTGGCCGCCTCATCGACTGCAACAAGAAAACGTGTGACAGAGAGAGGCAGCTTCAGCCTGTGCCGAAATCCCACTCTCCCTTTGGGACTGAACAAAGCTATGGCCTCCATCCCATCAACTGCATCGCCTGGACTGGGAACATAATGGGGAAGCAGAATAGAGAGACTGGAAGGATGGAGTCCAAATGGAGTTAGGCAGTTATTGTCTTGTGACATTTTGAGTAAAGTAAAATGATGTATTAGTACATTAAAAGAACGTTTTAGTAAAATTATTATTTTCCTAAAGTATCTTTTGTAAAAAAACAATCCTGTGCCAGGATGTCTGAAAATGTTAAATCAATTTCAAACTACAGTAAATCCCCACAAAACCACACCAGAATAAATCATTTACTGCCAGGCAACATTTGAAATATCCGAAAAAACGTGCCACTTCATCACACATTTTCATTTCCCAGAGCTTTGAGAAACATGCTGATGCTATTTGTGTGCTGTAGAATGAGGGGAAAAAACAAGTTTCCTGTTCATTTATGTTTGATTTGTTAATCTTCCAGCCCTGGACACATAATATAATAAGCAGATTCCAAGAAATCAGCCAGCTCTTGCCAAGATGGTAACACTTCAGATCCTAATATCAGTCTTGAATTCATTTGCTTCTCTCATCTGTCAGGACCCATTGTGCGTCTGCTAATGACTGACAGTGACAGCAGAAGCTCTCTCACCCACATAAATAATAATAATAATTATAATAATACAGCCTAACAATAACAACAGCCGCTAAAATATAGCACTTTATTTGGTGACGTCAAACATGAGGTGTTCTATTTCCGAGGCGTGATTCAATATACAACAGACTAAGCGTGAAGTGAAGGAGTTTTTATTTGAGCAACCTGACACTTAAAGAGTAGAATGCCAGCAATTTAGAAAATGTATATGTGTTGCCTCGGTGTCCGAGGACCGAAAATACCATTATTTGTGAAGGATGTAAATCTAAGAGAAAAAACAGAGACTGTGGGGCTTCATGGACGTAAAATCAGCTGCTTCACAAACAATAAATGGGTTGCTGACTTTGTGGAACTATACGATGCTCGCTGCAGGTATAAAACTGTTATTTCATCTTCATCTGGGCGCCATTCCATTCGCTTTCTTGGTCATGTGCAATGTGATGACTCTATTTAGTTTACCAAAAGCTTATTATCTAAGTATCTATAGGATTTTTTGTCTAACTTAATTAGGTCTTAACATTACAGAAAAAGTAGGGGCTTAAATATGCATGACATGGAAACAAAAAAATGAAAGTTTTAGTGTGCATGAGCCAATGTTGCTCCTGCTAGTTTTGTACTTTTTTAAACTTTTAGCTTTCTTATTTGATTTTATTTGTTAATAACTTCAATGATTACCTTTTAAGCTGTGTCCTCTTTCACTTGCTTGCCGTTAGGTTGTTTCTGTGCTATAGGGAGAAGATAATCACGCTAAAGCCGGCTAGCATGGTGGTACAAGGACCTTTATTGCACATTTTAACTTCAACTTATATTTATGTAAATATGTATTAATTATATTATACTATCAATCAATCAATCAATCAATCAATCAATCAATCAATCAATCAATCAATCAATGTTTATTTATATAGCCCAATGTCACAAATGTTACATTTGTCTCAGTGGACTTCACAGTTTGTACAGAATATCAGTATGACAATACGACACCCTCTGTCCTTAGACCCTCACATCGTACAAGGAAAAACTTCCGGAGAAAACCCACAGTTTAAAGGGAAAAATGGGAGAAACCTCAGGGAGAGCAACAGAGGAGGGATCCCTCTCCCAGGACGGACAGACGTGCAATAGATGCCGTGTGTAAATTGAAAAGATAATACATTTGCAACATAGGTAGTCCAAAAAGTACAAAAAAGTACTATGGTGCAATTGTCACAAAACCTAATTAATATATTATTTGATTTGATTTTAAACAGATACATTTTAATAAGGAATGTTTACACCATAAGGTTGAAGCTACCACTGAACAGATGTTTGTATTTATCCAATACGGAGGAAGAGGTCTCTGATCTGTGGAGGAGTCTTTATACTCGTACTGTATTGCTTGACCTGGACCTAATTAGTTTCAATAATAACTATTATCCTCCAACTGCTACGACCTTCAAAACATCTGCCTATATTATAATAATATATTTATTTTGTTAGCGCTTTTACAGGTGCTCAAGATGCTTTACAGATATAATGAAAAGAAAAACAAATAAATATATGTAGTTAAAGTCAAATAAAAATCAAGCAATACAAAAACAATCACACATTAAAAGCCAGATTGAAGAGGTGATTTTTTGTAAGTTTTTTGAAGGTGGTGAGGTCAGTGCAGTCTCTGATGGATTGTGGGAGTGAGTTCCAGAGGGAGGGGGCAGTGACGGAGAAGGCTCTGTCCCCCCAGGTCCGATGATTGATGCGGGTGGGGATGGATAGGAGGTTGGCTTCTGATGATCGGAGGCAGCGGGAAGGGGTGTGGTGGTGCAGCAGGTCTGTGAAGTAGGGGGGAGGCCTGGTTGTTGAGGGCTTTGTGAGTAATGAGGAGGATTTTTAAGTTGAGTCTTTGACGGACGGGGAGCCAGTGGAGGTTCAACAGAGTCCACCAGAGAGGCAGCAGCTGCGGGACAGTAGCCTTCCCTGCCCTAAAGAAGAAGTGATCCTTTGTCAGCGTGAAGAGTCTGCGTTATGCGCTCCGCAGTAGCCCCCGCTACGAGGCTCCGGCGACTTGACAGTACATGAGCCTGCTCCACTAGCACCCCAGCAGTAATGAGCGGAGACGGGCAATGTTTTTGAGGTGGAAAAGGCAGTCCTGGTGATGTGATTGATGAGGTGATTGAATTTGAGCTGACTGTCGAAGATGACTCCGAGGTTGTGGATGTGAGGGGGGGGGGGGGGGGGGGGGAGATAGAGTAACATGGACCAGGACATTCTGGATGGTTTTGGTACGGGATGGGGGCCGTGATGATTGATGATGATGTCTGATTTGGCACTGTTCAGTTGGAGATAGTTTGTTTGCATCCATGCTTTTATTTCTGAGAGACAGTTGGTGAGAGTGGAGTGTGTTGTGGGGGTGATGGTTTTTGTTGAGATATAAAGTTGGATGTCATCGGTGTAGCAGTGAAATTGAAGGTTGTGGCGACAAATGATTTTGCCAAGGGGGAGCATGTAGAGGATGAAGAGGAGGGGGCCAAGCACCGAACCCTGGGGGACGCCTTGGGACAGAGGAGCAGTGGAGGAGGTGCAGTTATTGATGTTGATAAACTGATGTCTGTCGGTGAGGTAGGATTTCAGCCAGGAGAGTGCAGTGTCGGTGATGTTGAGTGATGATTGGAGGAGGGACAGCAGGATGGTGTGGTTGATGGTGTCGAATGCTGCGGTGAGGTCGAGGAGGAGGAGGATGTTCAGGTTGCCGGAGTCTGTTTTGGTGCTGTGTTTTGATCAGGAAACGGATTGAAATGGCTCAAAGAGGTGGGATTTTAGTTGTGAGGCAATGACACGGGGAGATTTGAGATGAGCCGGAAGTTGGACATGATGTCAGGTGTGAGTCCAGGTCGGCATGTATATGCTGCGGCTTTTGGTCTCGCCAGTTTCGGCAAATTAGTTATTATTTTCACACTTATCTTTACTCTGTTCGTCCAGAACATCTGTTCTAACCCACTGTACAGCAGACAAGACCTTCTGGACATTGGGTTACATGTCGGACCACTGGATATCCCCATTAACGCTCCCGACGACATCATCAGGCTAGCAACGGGTTCACCGGGTTTGTTTACATTGCCTCCCCGGACAAGGAGGCTCCGTAGACGGCGAAGAGATCGCAGGCAAAAGCGAGGCTGTAGAGGAGGCGCTCGTGAGAAGCTAACCCAGGCTCCGCACCGCGCCCCTCTCCCCAGCCTTCTCCTTGCAAATGTGCGGTCTCTGGTGAACAAAATGGACTATCTACGACTGTGGATTATAAACAATAAACGGATTACGGACACAAACATTCTGATCTTCACAGAGTCATGGCTACATGAGGGCGTTCCTGATAGCGCGATCGCGTTACTAGGCCTTCACTGCACCCGTTCGGACAGAACAGCTGACTGTGGTAAGATGCGCGGAGGAGGACTGTGCATTTATGTCAACAACTCCTGGTGTACAGACAACAGCACCATTACCAGGCACTGTTCTGCCGACATAGAATTTCTCATGGTTAAATCCAGACCCTTTTATCTGCCCAGAGAATTCACTTCCATCATTACAATTGCAGCCTATATACCACCCGATGCTAATGCTAAGCTAGCTATGAAGGAACTGCATGCAGCCATTAGCACACAACAGACCTTACACCCGGAGTCTGTCTTCATCATTGCTGGAGATTTCAATCACTCCAACCTAAAGACTGTTCTCCCCAAATTCCACCAACATGTCACATGCCCCACAAGAGGAGATAAGACCCTGGATCATGTATATACTAATATCAAAGATGCATATAAGGCCCTCCCTCTCCCCCATCTGGGTCAGTCAGACCATATTTCACTGTTCCTTCTACCCAAATACCACCCCCTTATCAGACGAGTCAAGCCCTCGGTCAAGACAGTGAAAGTCTGGCCCGAGGGAGCAGAGTCCAATTTACAGCATCAGCTTCACATAACCAACTGGAACAACTTCGCTTGAACTACCACTATGGATTCCCAAGTAGACATTGACGCATACACCTCTTCTGTTTTGGATTGTATCAACACCTACATCAGTGATGCCACCACCACCAAACAGATCAAAATATTCCCTAATCAGAAGCCATGGATGGATGGGCAGGTCCTCCAACTGCTGAAGGCACGTGACACCGCCTTCAGGTCAGGAGACGCGCAGGACTACCGTCTAGCCAGGGCTGAGCTGAAACGGGGCATCAAAAGGGCGAAGCACTGCCACAAGCTAAAGATTGAGGAGCACTTTAACACCTCTGACCCCCGACGCATGTGGCAGGGGTTACAGACCATCACAGACTTCAAACCCACCCGGGCCTCCCCCCCGTCCACTGACCCCTCTCTTCCAGATGAGCTTAATTATTTGTATGCTCGTTTTGACAGGGTCAATCATGAGGTAGCCACTAGGGCCACTCTCCCTGCAGACCATCTGCCCCTCACACTCTCCACCACAGATGTGCATGCTGAACTGAGCAGGAAAAACACACGTAAGGCCGCTGGCCTTGATGGCATCCCCGGACGTGTACTCAGCTCTTGTGCTGAGCAGCTGACCAGGGTCCTGACTGACATCTTTAACCTGTCCTTGGCCCAAGGAAAAGTCCCCACGTGCTTCAAATACACCTCCATTGTGCCTGTTCCCAAGCACGCCTCTCCAACAAGCCTTAATGACTACCGACCCGTGGCACTTACATCGACCATCATGAAGTGTTTCGAGAGGCTGGTCCTGGCTCGGCTTAAATCATGCCTCCCACCCACACTTGACCCCTACCAGTTTGCCTATCGTCGGAACAGGAGTACGGATGACGCCATCTCCACAGCACTACACCCTGCCCTCTACCATCTGGATCAGAGCAACACATACGTACGATTCCTGTTCATTGACTTTAGCTCGGCATTCAACACCATCATTCCTTCAAAACTGATTACCAAGCTCAGTGACCTTGGCATCGACCCCTCCCTCTGCAACTGGATACTGGACTTTCTCACAAACAGACCCCAGCATGTTAGAATAGGCAAGCTCACATCCTCGAATCTCATCCTTAGCACTGGTCTCCCACAGGGCTGTGTGTTAAGTCCCCTCCTATATTCCCTCTTCACACATGACTGCAAACCTGTACATGGCTCAAACACCATCGTTAAGTTTGCAGACGACACTACAGTGGTCGGGCTTGTCAGCAACAATGACGAGACGGCATACAGGGAAGAGGTTGAGCATCTGGCAGAGTGGTGCGCTAACAACAACCTGGCTCTCAACACCAAGAAGACGAAAGAGGTCATTGTGGACTTCAGAAGGAACAAAGACGGCACGCACTCCCCAGTCCATCTTAGTGGAGAAGAGGTTGAGCGGGTCACCAGCTTCAAGTTCCTGGGAGTCCACATCTCGGAGGACCTCTCCTGGACCACCAACACCTCAGCCCTAGTCAAGAAGGCTCACAAGCGCATCTTCTTCCTGAGGAAACTGGCAAAACTCCGCCTATCCTCCCAGGTGCTAATAAACTTCTACCGTTGCACCATCGCGAGCATCCTCTCTACCTGCATATCTGTATGGTACGGTAACTGCACGGTCAAGGACAAGAAATCACTGCAGAGGGTGGTGAAGATCGCACAACGCATCATCAAGATGCCACTCCCCTCCATAGCCTCAGTCTATGAAAAGCGGTGCCTGCGAAGGGCACGAAACATCATCAGAGACTCTTCCCACCCCAACCATACACTGTTTGTCCCCCTACGTGGCACCTGCTCTGGGACACGCTACCGCAGCCTCCCGGGTAGAACCAACAGGACTACGCACAGCTTCTTCCCTTCAGCATTCAGATTGCTGACAATGAACCCCACGCTGTCCCATACTGCCTAGTTGTTGTCGTGTGCTGTGCTGAAGCGCAATTCTGTATTCACTGTATTTATTTATTATTATCTGTGTATTTATTCCTATTTATACATTTCCCATCTATTTACCTTTATTTTTGTATCATTCTTTTTTGGTATATACTTCTGATAAATGTGTATGTAACTGACTGTTTTGCGATCTGGTTAGACCATCCTTAAATTTCGTTACACTGTGCTTGCATTTTTGTAATGACAATAAAGTAATCTAATCTAATCTAATCTAATCATAGTGTTCACGTCGGGAAGGCTGTGGCTCAGTGGGTTACTGCTCAGTGGATTAGTGTGCTGATCTTCGAATCAGAGGATAGCAAGTTCGAGTCCCACTGCAGTCAGCATGTCGTTGTCTCCCTGGGCAAGACACTTCACCCCAAATTGCTCCTGTGGGGATTGTCCACAGTACTGAATGTGTGTAAGTCGCTTTGGTTTGTGGTGTAATATTTGTTTAGATGTGGGACAGAATTAGAAGAATAGTCATAGTTTGTATAGTGTGTTTGCCTGTACATACAATGATACGTGCATACTTCAGGAATGTAATTAAATATCATCACAAAGGCTTCATGTCTGTAGCAAGGCAGAAAACACATTACTTCAGTCATTTCCTTCCACTCTTCACAATAAAATCATCACCATATTTTAATTATATTTTTTATTAATTGGGCTGTGTGTGTGCTTACAATAATTATAGAAAGTTTCCTTGAAGTTTTGTGGTCATTGTCTTACATACATAAACAGCTTTACTGTCAAATATATGTACACAGATTATTCAAAAGATAAGAACAAATGTATCTCCTCCTCAGACTTTTAATATAATGTAATCTCTATCCTTAGTATTTAAACTCATGTCTCGTATTTATTTGAATATATACATTTTTGTATGTTGTTTTAATGTGGTTTGATTTTATCTTGAAACTAGCATCCGACTTTAATATACTTGGAAAAGTATATCCATGCTGGAAATGTATTTATTTGATCATACACATTTATTGTTTGTGCTGAAAAAAAATAGTTATAACAAAGTAAATTACATAGATACATATATTATATTAAAGGATGGTTCTTGGAAAAAAACACATAATCCCTAATATTGCAATAGTTGAATTGGAGGATGGTCATTTTCCTTGGAGCAAATACTGTTTTAAATACTAATTATGACATAATTATCATATTTGTGGGATGTAATTATGCTTAATTAGAGGCTTTTTACTGCATTCAATGATCCTTTGAAAGCAATCTCTTTAAATTATGTTTATTTATCATTATCATATTATTCTTAGTGTAGCTAAAAGGATTGCCGGTTATAAAATATATTTCAATAAGATACTGTATAAATGCCATTTTGTTTTATTCATTGGATGCAGAATGTACAGCACGGTCTGGAAAACAAAGACTGGCTCTTGTATGGATTTTGATTTCAGAGGAACATAATTTGGTTTGATTATCCCCCACAAAATATACACTATACATAAAAACAACTGCTGACTTGTAATTAGCCGCTGTGCAGCCATCCACAGAGGCACCATGCAGCTGCTGAGCACGAGCCCGAACACAATGGAGAGGGTGTGTATTTACTGCATCTTTTGAGCAGTGGACCATAGCTGTGCACATTATACAGTGTCATGCTGTTGATGCCGTCTTTGTAACTAGGGAAGAGGCGGGAGGAAGGGAGGTCACCACTCTGTGCTGTGCTAATTCCACTTGTGCGAATCAATGTGCCGGTCGGCTCAAATTACGGAACATTGCATTGATTTATGCGGTGTGTATCTTATGGTCAATTGCGAGGGATGTTGAGGTAATTGGTGGCCATTCAACAGACAACAACCCAGCTGGGTGGCCTATCTGGTCCCAGAAAGAGGAAGGGGAAAACAAGCAGTGTTGGGCAAGTTACTTCCAAAATGTAATATATTACATATTACTTATTACTCTCTTTTGAAAGTAATAAGTTACATTACAAAATTACTCTCTCTGAAATGTAATGAGTTACACTACTTTAGTTACTTTTCTAGTTACTTTCACCAAAATAACCGCAAAAGAATGGCTAGGTATTTTAAATGCTAAAATGTAGTTTAGTGCAGCTCATTATACATCCAATGAAGGGCAATGTGGTATAGCAGCATAACAACTGTGTAGGCCCTTAAGGCTACTAACAACTTGTATTACACGGCTTAGTTGAATACTCGATTCTGATTGTAAATTCTTAACATGTGACACGTTGTTAATAGAGTAGTACAGACCACTCTCAAGGACTATAACGAAGGTTGCTAAGGAGGATCAAGAAAGAGAAAGGAAAAGAGGTTAAAAGACGGAGCGCTGGACGTCAGATAAATCACCAGAAGAAGGCAGACAGGAAGTAAACACTAACAGGACACGGAATGGGCTCTGTATTTTGTTTAGTATATGGCCGTGTGCAGGCCCGGCTCCAGAACAACATGACTCCGGGTGCATCTGAGGTTACAGGGGGCGCAGCAGTAGCAGGTTTACATGAGCAATAGTGGCCGGCAACAGCAATGAAAAATAGCATTGATGGTCCCCAATGAACAGATTATGGCATTTGTTATGTTTTGAAACCAAGCAACTGAGAACATTTCAAATGAGTTAAAAGTGCAATCCTGAAATATCTCATACAGTCCAAAGTGGACTGTGGCAAAGAAAAGCACAAAAGCTTCAAAACTGTACTGATAAAACAAATGAGAACATATTGTAAATCAAGGCAAATATTATTTGAACCAGCTCATGGTTTGAAATGGCAAACATTGAAAAGCAAAAGTATTATTAAAACCATGTAGCCTACTAAACATCACCTTGGTCCCATCATATACTCTGGGAAGAGAATATTTACTGTGCTTGAAAACTGGTATCACATCATCATGTGAGGTTGAATTTGTGACCTGGAGATCATTTCAGCTGCAACATTAGCTCGGTGAGAAGCTTGGGATATGAGATCTTTGTGTAGCCATTCGTGGTGAAGGCATCTGTGCTATTGTATGCATTATTTTTTACCCAACATTTCTACAGGCATGGCACTATTTTCACATATTCTAGCCCTTGTCTATTTGTATACCACGAGCTGCAAAATGACCACCTAACCCCACTGTACAGGCGGGTACTTGTTTAGATATACCTAGGCAGGCTCTGTTTTGCCGTGGTATCCTGGCTGGCACCCGCGGGCCGCAGAGGGGCGGCGTAGTTTCGGGCGATGAAGACTGCTGCTCCAGGGTTGAGGGCGGCGAGTCAGGCGGGAGTAAGCTAGTGTCCACAACGGAGGGTAACGTGATGTCCCCATCTGACCCGTTGCTACGGTCTGCAGTAGATGCAGTGTTGCTGGCGTTTAGTGATGGTTGCTTTAACAATTTTCGTATAAATGATTATCCACAGATGTGTGTCACTGCTGTGGAAGCACTTTGGAAATGATGCACGCGCAGCGGAGCAGGTCATGCGCACCTGACACAATTTGTTGTTAGTATTTTTCGCTCCGTTCTCTTTTTTGAATAGATCCCGGCGCGAGGCCTGAAGGGTAAACACCTGGTTTACTAATCTACTCGCACGTATGTCTGGTGTCGGAATGTCTCGCTATGTTAGTACATTGTTAAAAAACAAAACACCATTTAATTTCGGGTTAAAATGTGTTGTAACTGCGTTACTGAGCATTGTAACGGGTAATATATTACCCACATTTCATTAGTAATGCGTTACATTACTTCGTTACAGCAAAAAGTAATATATTACTGTAACTACGTTACTTTTGTAACGCGTTACACCCAACACTGAAAACAAGTCATAACAAGAAGCAATTGCTTGTAGTTTAAATTGGCTCCATATAGAGTGCAGCCAAAGTTATATAATAATTAATTCCTTACATTTATTATAGCGCTTTTCCAGATGCTCAAAGCGCTTTACAAATACACATTACACATATCATACATGCAATGGTCATCATGTACTGTGGACAATACCCACAGGAGCAAGTTCAGGTGAAGTGTCTTACCCAAGGACACAACGGCTTTACAGACACAGCAGCGGCGGGTTTCACTCCTTGATCAACACATCCTCACTCCCAGGTCGGCCTATGTTGACGTTATGTCAAGTCCCCTGTGTCGGCTTTTTCCAACGCAAGGGGGGGGGCCTTAGCGTCCTGCTTCCTGCTTATCTTTCTTACAGTGCAGACGCTTTTCTGCTTGCTCCTGCCTTTGCTTACTTTTTATGCTGATTTTCCTATTCTTATTCTCTGAAAACTTCGAGCAGCGGCTCCTGGACATTAACCTATCACTCGGACAGTTCATCTTCGTAAATAGACGGAGGTTTTCAGCCATATTTCAACATTTTTACGGCGACCCCAGTCTTACAGTAGCGTGGCCTAGCAACAGCTAAAGCCTGGTAGGCTACTGCATGCTATTTAGCTTAAGCTAGTTGGTAGAAAAATGCCTCCGTTCTCTACAGATGACTTCCACAAACTTCTACAGAAGATGGCCGTGCTGGAAATGAAAATGCAACGGCTGGAAGTTAACATGGAAGTGAATGGACTATGTTGTGGGAATGACACCACTTTACCAGTGTTGCAAAATAATGGAAAAGGGTATGCTAACTCACAGCTAGTTAGCAGCTACAAGGATTCCAAGGAACAGGAGGGCTGTGTACCGGGTCATAAATCTACAAGTGGTGGTCCTCCCTGGAACTCTCTGGGTGCAAGGCCTAAGAGTAAATCATTTTCATGGGATTTGGGAGGAAGGATAACGGGCAGAGCCCAACACTCTGAAATATGTGATGCGACCGGCTGGCCTGCATTGTTATCACCCAGGAAGAGTGCCTCTTCAACCCCTAAACAGCAGTGGACAGCTGCTAAAGGGAGAATTACAAAAAATCCTCCTAAACCACCAAGTGTGCCAATCCAGAACAGATACGCTCCGCTGACCGAGAGCCGGAGATCTCTTTCTGATGACCTGGATAACCCGTCCTCTTCACACAGCAGGGTAAGGACCAATAGCTACTCCAAAAGTAAAAGGCTAGAGGGAAAGCTAACGACTGGGCCTGAAACTCTGATTGTGGGTGACTCTGCTGTAAGAGATGTAAAAGGTCTGTGTAGTAAGAACAACACCAAAGTACTCTGTTTTCCCAAGGATACAGTCTCTGACTTGGCTGAGAAGATCCTGCATATTGGGGCTGAACATCCGACTGTGAAGAATGTGGTTCTGCACATTGGAACAAATGATGTTGTGAAACAAGAGTCAGAAGTGCTGAAAAAAGACTTTAAATGTCTGTTGGAAACTGCCAGCTCTCTAAATGCAGAGGTGTTCATCAGTGGCCCTCTACCGCCAGTCAGAAGAGGAGTGGAGAGATTCAGCAGATTGTTTGCACTGAACACCTGGCTTTCAACTGTCTGTACTGACCATTCTGTGCATTTTATTGACAATTTTAACTTTTTCTGGGAACGCAGACATCTTTTCAAGGCAAATGGAGTTTGCCTGAACAAGTCAGGAGTGAAATTGTTTATCTCTAACATATTCAACTGCCTGCGTCATCAATCGGTTCCCTCTGCCAAGGACAAGCGGCAAGAGGAATCAAAACAGGAGATAGACACAACACATCGCGCAGAAAACCCTGAAGAAGTATCACTGCACCCGCCTGAGGAATGTTCTGATTATGGGAGACCTATGAAACACACGGAGGAGTCCCCACCGCCCGTCACCCCCCCCCCCTGTCAACGCCTTTGAGGATACTCCGTTCACCCTTTCGCCCTCGCCCACCCTCCTGGAGATCGTGGAACACAAGAAGGAGATACAGAGGGCTGGCACCGATTCCTTCCTGGATTTCAAAGACCAGACTAAGGCGATACGCAGGGCTGGCAGCATGTCCTTTACCCCCGCTCCTCAACGACGCCCACCAAAATCACCAAAGCAGAGACGCGCACCATCTCCCCCGGCTTCATCACCATGCCTACCACAATCATCCAAACCAAAACAATCTGCAAACTGATATCTGCTGGGTCCAGGCTCAAGGGCGTATGGCACTCTCAACTCTTTCCAGGACATGCCCGGGCCCTGCCTGCCAGTAGCTTTGCCGATATCTGTGTTGATAGGTAATAGATTAAGAGCGGTGAATGATCTTAGATACAGGAAGCACTCAAACGTTTGTGTGAGTTTATCTAATTTAGCAGTGATTCCATGTCAGCCACAGCTTGTTACAAAAAACATGACTGATAGTGTGTTTAACGAACTTAAACTAGCTTTATTAAATGTCAGGTCTTTGGCAGGAAAAACATTTTTAATCAATGATTTTATCACTGAGCACAATCTTGATTTTATGTTTTTAACAGAAACTTGGATTGAACAAAATAACAGTGCAGCTGTTCTTATCGAATCAACCCCTCCCAACTTTAGTTTTATGAGTCAGGAAAGAATGCATAAGAAAGGGGGTGGAGTTGCTATTCTGTTCAATGATTCCATTCAATGCAGGAAGACATCGTATGGAAACTTTGATTCTTTTGAATATGTGGCCCTTCAGCTGAAATGCTCCTCTCGAGCTCTGTTCCTAAATATCTATAGGCCACCCAAATACTGTGCAAGCTTTTTTGATGACCTTACTGAACTGCTGTCTATAGTGTGTATTGACTTTGACCGTCTAGTCATTGTTGGTGATTTTAACATCCATGTTGACAACCCCCAGGACAGAGGGGCTAAAGAACTGTTTTGTGTTCTTGATAGCTATGGACTGACTCAGCATGTGACGGAGCCCACGCACAATAAGGGGCACACTCTGGACTTAATTATCTCAAAGGGTCTGAATATCTCTAAGGTTGTGGTGACTGATGTTGCACTGTCTGACCATTCCTGTGTTTTCTTTGTGAGCTCTATTTCTATTCACACAAGTGTTCAAAAAGAGGTAACCACAAAGCGATGTTTAACTGAAAATACTAGGGAAATGTTTACTCAGAATTTTTCTTCCACACTTGCCCCTGCTAACACCTCAGTAAATGAGCTAGTAGATCATTTTAATTAAAAAATTAAAAATGTTATAGATGCCATTGCTCCAATTAAGGTAAAGGAAGTGACTGGGAAGAAAATATCTCCATGGAGAAAGGCCATGACCGTTAAAACAGAAAAAAGAGAATGTCGAAAAGCTGAACGCAGGTGGCGAAAAACAAATCTCCAGGTTCACTTTGAAATTTATAAAGAGAGACTTGGCCTTTATAATTTGGAATTGAAAAACGCACGACAATCATTCTTCTCTGACATCATTACCAAAAACAAAAACAACGCACGTGCCTTGTTTGCTACCGTCGACAGACTAACTAACCCCCCAGTGTCAGTAGCCTCTGAATTTCTATCCACCAGGGCGTGCAATGATTTTGCCTCCTTTTTCACTGACAAAATTCAGAAAATCAGACAAGCAGTCAGTGCCTCTGCATCAGGAACAGCAAATGTGTTGTCTCTGTGTCCACTTAACATCAATTCAGACATCATGACACAATTCCATCAGATTAATGATAAAAACCTAGAGGACATTATACAACTTCTGAAGTCCTCCTCCTGCTGCCTTGATATTATTCCAACAGGATTTTTCAAAGATGTTTTGCCTTGCATTGCCTCAGAACTTCATATAGTAAACAAATCTCTTCACTCAGGTATTTTTCCACAGGCCCTGAAAACTGCAGTCATTAAACCGCTCTTAAAAAAGAATAATCTAGATGCTTCAGTAATGAACAATTACAGGCCCATATCAAACCTGCCATTTCTAGGTAAGATCATTGAAAAAGTTGTTTTTCAACAGTTAAGTAATTTCTTGCATTTAAATAGTTGTTTCGATGTGTTCCAGTCAGGCTTTCATCCAAACTACAGCACTGAGACTGCTCTTGTAAAGGTCTTTAACGACATCCACTTAAACACAGACAGTGGCAGAACTTCAGTGTTAGTATTATTAGATCTCAGTGCTGCGTTTGACACTGTTGACCACAGCATATTACTAGACCGACTGGAAAACTGGGTGGGACTTTCGGAAACAGTTCTAAATTGGTTTAAATCCTACTTAAAGGATAGAAACAACTTTGTTTCTATAGGTAAATACACATCTGAGTTGACAAATATGACATGTGGGGTTCCTCAAGGCTCCATCTTGGGGCCTCTTCTCTTTAACATCTACATGCTACCACTGGCTCAGATAATGAAGAACAACAAAATAAGTTACCATAGCTATGCAGATGACACACAAATTTACGTAACAATTTCACCAGGAGACTATGCTCCAATTCAAACACTGAGTAAGTGCATTGAACAAATCAATGACTGGATGTGTCAGAACTTTCTCCAATTAAACAAAGATAAAACTGAGGTAATGGTCTTTGGAGCCAAGGCAGAACGTTTAAAAGTTAGCGCTGAGCTTCAGTCTGCAATGTTCAAACCAACAGATAAAGCCAGGAATCTAGGTGTAGTCATGGACTCTGACCTGAGTTTCAACAGTCACATTAAAACAGTTACTAAATCAGCCTACTATCACCTAAAGAATATATCTAGGATTAAAAGACTAATGTCACAGCAGGATTTGGAAAAACTTGTCCATGCCTTTATCTTCAGTAGACTCGACTACTGCAATGGTGTCTTCACAGGTCTCACTAAAAAATCTATTAGAAAGCTGCAGCTGATTCAGAACGCCGCTGCTCGAGTCCTCACTAACACTAAGAAAGTGGACCACATCACTCCTGTTCTGAAGTCTTTACACTGGCTTCCTGTGTGTCAAAGAATAGATTTCAAAATATTGCTGCTGGTTTATAAAGCACTGAATGGTTTAGGCCCAAAATACATTACTGACCTCCTGCTAAACTATGAACCATCCAGATCTCTCAGGTCTTCAGGGACTGATCAGCTTTCTGTCCCCAGAGTCAGAACTAAACATGGTAAAGCAGCGTTCAGTTATTATGCTCCAAATATCTGGAACAAACTCCCAGAAACCTGCAGGTCCGCTGCAACTCTTACTACTTTTAAATCCAGGCTGAAGACTTTTCTTTTTGTCGCTGCTTTTAATTGAACTTTTCATATCTTAAACTGCACTGTAACTTTTATCCATGTACTTTTTCTTGTAATGTTTAAACGTAATTAAACTCCATGACATTTATGAGAGGGACTGCTCGAAAGCAGAGATATTTGGAATATCTGGCATCGACGGATGAAAAATAGTGTTTTGGTAACACGGAGTGTTTTGGTAACACTTTAAAGACTTTGTTATGGAAGCAAAGCAGGGGAGGGGGTGTGTACAGCCTCCTGAGGGTCCGATTGTGGATGTCATGCGAGCAAAATATGGTGAAGAAAGTCTGTCTAAATTAAATATATGGAAAATATTCATATTTTTGACTGCACTGTAACTTTTATCCATGTATTTTTCCTTAATGTTTATTTTATTAGCACTGTAACTTTTATCCATGTACTTTTTCTTGTAATGTTTAATTGAACTATTCATATTTTAGACTGCACTGTAACTTTTATCCATGTATTTTTCCTTAATGTTTATTTTATTAGCTTTTCTTTTTTAATGCTTAATGTCTTTCATTTCTTTTTTGTAAAGCACTTTGAATTACCCTGCGTCGAAAAGTGCTATATAAATAAACTTGCCTTGCCTTGCCTTGCCTTCACGCCTCGAAGTCATCGAGGCGCTTTTACAAGTACAGATTAGTATCATACATGTACTGTGGACAATACCCACAGGAGCAAATCCGGGTGAAGTGTCTTTCCCAAGGACACAACGGCCTGGGTTTCCCAGCACCCCCCTTGATCTGATGATCAGATGCACAGACCACTGCGCCACCCGTCCTCATATCAACAGCATCTCTCCACCCAAAAAACAACAACACACACTTTAGTATGGAAATGAAACACAAAATGATGGCATTCATGTCCTGAGGGGCGGGTTTGGGAGGAGGGCTCAGGACAGGGGGTGATGCAGCCAAGCAGTTTAACCCCTCGCCAATTATCTGTGAAAGTCCTTTGATTAATGCAGCGCTACAGACCGGCAGTACACTACATGTCCATCAACCCTCATTATCCCACTGCCTAATTTTCTAACACAGCTCGCAGTATCTCCCCAGATGTAACGCCGCTGTTAATTACCGCAGAGATGGAGCAGTGGAGGAGTGAGTGAGAGGGCTGGAGAACGGTGGGAGTGTGGAGGAGAAAATTGACTCTTCTTTTATTGAATCTGTGGTATGAACCTGTGGAAACGTATCTGTGCGCAAATCATCAAATCACCACCAAAGGGACTTCTGCTGTGGGAGAATATGCTAATCAGCGCGGTTCCTAAAATAAAAGCACATAACTTAGACAATATTTCTTGTTTTACATTAATGTTCATTGGGGAGAGTGTCTCATCTGACTGCTGCTTAAAGGATATATGCCTACAGTGCCTCTCGGTGCACTGTAGTCAGAAAATATATTTATTTTTGTTAACTGACACCTTACATAACATCAAAGTGATGAAAGCAGCATGGGTGACTCCCAGGGAAATCCTCAACTCCAGTCTTGTGATTCTATCAAGGTGACATTTCTTGAAAATGCCATCTTCCGTCTCGGCTGAGCTGTAAATTCCTTTGTGACAGCGACCGGTGATCCAAGCACTCTTCTTGTGCAACTGTGATGTACAAGAGCACTGCTAAAAGGCAAAACACAGGAGTTTCATTATTTAAATCAGAGGAATAAATAAAGGAAAAGGGCAGGGTGAGCGGATGTGTGGACCGAAGTTACTGAAAAAGCTTATAAAATAAAAAACACCATGAAAAAGCATTCCTTCCCACACTTTCTCCTTCTCAGAGCCCCACTTCATAAAAGTGCCAAGTGCAGCTATTCTAGTCCCATTTAATAGACCATTACTCTATGCAATTAGGGTCAACTCAAATTGGACACTTTTCTGATAAGTGCATTGTTATGGGGTTATTACAGGATTTAAATGTACTGTTATCACAATGTAGTGAATGTAAGATAGTTTCGCCAAGTTTAAGCTATTATTGTTTTTTTAATTACAAAAGGTCATACAAATAGCAAGATAACTGAGGGGGATTACGCAAAAGGACAGAAAGTAAGCAAAGGCCCATACTATGATCATTTTCAGATTGACATTTTAGCCTTTGCTGACCATTTACATGCACTAAAAACTAAATAGAGTAATACAAGGGATAACACCAAAAAGCATAACAGGACCCCTATATAAGAAATAACAGTATATTCAGGGATATGCAATGCTTTGTGTTCTACTATGCTCATTTTTAGATTTACATTGTTGCCTTTGCTGACCCTTTACATGCACTAAAAACTAAATAGAGTACAAGAAAGGGATAACCCCAAAAAGCACAACAGGGCCCCTATAGTAAGAAATAACAGTATATTCAGGGATATGCAATGCTTTTTTTTCTTTTAAAAAAGGAAAATAAAGTTATCTCTCACTCAGGAGTCAACCTAAAAACAGAGTATAGTTCTATGAAACATGCCCTGTGTTGTTGGTCACAGTCATGGTGTATCTTTACTTTCAGTTCTCTTCACAATATCTGCTCTGTTTTCTTGCATTATGAATCTAAATGGATATTTCTGGCATCAAACAGTGTAATTATTTCCTATTCTCACTGGTGCAATTGGGTGTAGAATAACTTGCTAATGATATATGACACAGTGTTATGGGTTGGAGAGAAGATATAAGCCAGGAACAATATATAACCACTGTGCATGGTAATCAACTGCGGTGTATATTCTGAGCGTCATATAATAATTAGTTGAATGACCTGTGCTATTGGGATCAGACTACACAATATTTATAGAACTTTCCTACCATTGATTGATGTCGCAATGCCAACATTTGCCACTAAAATAATAAACCCTGCTCCAAAAAATAACGGTAACGAGAATATTGTTTTTCTATTTACTTATTTAACTTATTATTATGGTTGATACTATACTCTCAAGTCATTCAGATCATACTTTATTATTGTCAAGTCATTCCTTTCTCAGCTAAAAATCATATTGTATTCGATGTGGATTTTCGGCGGGGGGGTTTCCCTCCTGCTAGTCTCAATATAAAGTATTGGAATTTCACTCCACAACTGCGAAATGGAAAAAATATGAGAAAATTAAAAAAAAAACAGTAATAGCCATGCTTGATGTATATAGGAGAATCCATTTGAGATTAATTCAAAGCAAAAGGCAGCGAAGGATTGTCAAGTGTCTCAAAGGAATGTACCACCAAATACATGATTTAAATGGGTCATCCTTGAAGCGGATTTATAGAAATGTCAGTAAAACTTGCTATGTAGGAACTATCTATCGATAAAAACTTGTATTTCTTACAAGGTGCAAAGGGTCAGGAGGTCATTGCCTTTCCTCCAGATGAACAATGAGCGTGTGACCTTTCATTTTCACACAGTTTCTGACCTCTGACCTCACACCACAGTGCCTCGCCTGATTACTCGGTCCGCTACATAGCAGTTAGGAATACCACACTTGGCTTCATGATATATTTTTGTCACCGTCTTGTTACCAGAGCTAATAAAATTATACATTCATTAAGCCAACTGCCCATTATGGCCAGCCTGCACATGTAAAGGTTTCGAAGGCTAAAACGGATGTGAGGAAGGTAAGCTCGTAAATGTTCACGTGGGTGTGTGAGCAATAGAAAAGGTGAGTTGGCCGTGGCAAGGTTACCAGTTTCCAATATCTATGAGAGGCCTGTCCATTTATGGGATATTGAGTTTTCACGCGAGGCCCATTTGGGTCCTGTTCCACTGCTCATTTTATCTGATTTACTAGGCCGTGTGTGTGCTATGGCATCTATTCATCTGTGTTTAACATCTCCGGGGCCACGGGTTCACCTGCCGCTTCACGCTCCCACTGGAGCTTATTAACCGCTGTCGCTAACGGGAGCACTCCTAGTTAATTACATAAATGGATATGTACACGCCAAAATGTAGCACATCTTGGTTTTATCTCCTAAATCATTTCACATAAATCTGACTCGATGTCCCCAGAGCAATGGATCGGTGATTGCTTAGTTCACTTCGGCTTCTTGCAGGTTATTTTCTTCTCCTTTTCTAATGCTTAAATGGTGTGTGTTATGCGGAGCAAAATAGTCTTAAATATAAATGAATGAATCAGTAAAATAGTGTGTTTGTTAATAAATTAAAGTGAACTATTAATTGAGTGTTTTCCTTAAAACCCAATATTGATAATGACATTCATATTTAAAATTAAAATATGTTTTACTTAATTACAGAAGACCTGATGAATTATACATATTTGCTCTTCTGTGTATTTTTCTCTAGCTCATTATATTGTTCAACTGTTTCATTTTCCAACTGTTTGGGTTGGCACTCATAATGATTGGTCCAATGGCTGAGATAACTGAAAACACTATTGGCTAAATATTAGATAAATAAGATAAGATAGTACTTTATTGATCCCAATTTGGGAAATGTTTGTGTTGTACAGTAGCAGCACAACAAAGAAATGGCATTGTACAATACAAATTAAAAGATGAGAAATAAACAAGAAAGTAGAAAATATACATGTTGAATTAACAAGGTATTATAATATAAATCAGCATATATATCATCACCATATCATAAATCATCTTAGCTATAGTCCAAGTTCCACATAATTGTTCCATATATGCTACTGATACATTAGACTACTTTATCAGATGGCTGTGTTCCAAACTAAAGGCTTGCTGCGACAGATAAATGCATAAAATAGTCAATGTATTGAACACTTTCTAGACAAAGTACCGAAATGACAATGTTTAATGTGTCGGACAGTAAATGCATCTGTCTGCATGGATATATACATGAATGTGGGTTGCAGCTGCTTTATATCCTTCTGCATGCCATTTCTCCTTAACATTAAATTATTGCAGCATTTTATATTGTACATATTTATCATAGTATTTTTAATATTATTGTTTTCAAATGTGTAATTTTTGTATCCTTTATTAAGTTATGCATTAATCCTACCTGGCCTGCATTTTTATATTGATTGCTGTCATTATTGCCGTCATTATCACTTTTAACTGTAATTGGTAAGCTGTTTCAGAGCTTTGAGAACAGTGCTGTGATTGGCTTACAGTGTATTTAATAATCATCACATGCACCCATGGATCTATATTCACCTTCACCCAGCCCTTGTGCATGTGACACTGCTGCACATACATGGACCAAAATGCATGGAGATGCCCACACAGAACGTTTACTGAACACTGGTCGCCTCACACTTGGCATATTCAAATGTAAACTGACTGTGCAAAAAAAACTGAGGGTGCAAGAAGGCCAGCATAGCTACCAAGCTAGTGTAATACAGTTGCTAAAGCTTCCAAGTTCTCAGAAACCATATTTTATTATTGTATATGCATTTGTCTTGTATTCATCAAGGACATCATTACAATTTAAATGAAAACATAAATAACTGCTTTGAAAAACATTACAAAAAATGAAATGTTGTTTGGGGGAAATGAAGTAGATAAGAGATTAAACATGTGTCAAGAAAATATACCTCTACTCTAGTGAAATGCACTGCACTTAGATTTTTTTGAAAAGGTTTTAAATATAGATATATAGGTTATTTTGTTTGTCTGACTAAACACTTGATCCAACATGTGAGTTAGACCGCCCAGTGCGTTTCTCCTCGATACCCTATAGGTTGGTCAGTGAAAAGGCTAAGGTAAAACCAATATTTCATAGACGGAGCATGATTGCTTTTTAAAAGCCGCCAGATGCAACCTGCTTTAGAGTACAAATAATAAAGGAAATGTGGGCGGACTCACACTGAGCTGCCTGCGTTTACTTCAGCTGTAAATTATAATGTTCTGAAGCTGATTCATCACAGAAAATAAAAACTTGAAAGGTAAAAAGCTTCTCACCTGAAGAACAGGAAGGAAGTCTCTCAGTGCAGTTAGTTCTGTTCAAACAGATGTTTGTTTTTATGCTTACTGCTACTTTTAGCTTAGACTATCTGGAGGGACTTATTTAAAGCCCATAACAGCATGCAAAGTGACCAATAGTGAGACAGTTATAAATATTTTTCTTTTATGTTACAGACAAGACAACTCCCACTTCTCTTGCATAATATAATGCACAACCCTGGTTAGAAAAATCTAAATTAGTATAAATATTCTAACAAAAACCTTTGATGCCTAATATTATATGTTGTTAACAAGTATAAATAGAAGTCACAGGAGATGCCACCGTGAAGTTCTCTAATTTTACTAAAACGTGCACTTGCTTTCGAGGTATGAGACAGAGAGCAAGCTAAATATATCTGCATTTGATGTTAATGCCAAAGGAAATATGTGCAGTTTAAAAAAAATACTTATTCTGATCACACTTCCAACAAAGCGAGAGAAGGTTGAATGCGAGGTGTTTCGTTCGAAGTATTGTTAATGCTTCATAATTCCTACTTATTTCAGGCAAGTGAAAAGGTTAATTCACACATTTTTCCAAACAAATATTTTCTTTTTTAAATGGTGTATTCCTGGGCCTGAGTAGGCTTTGAACGTTTTTCTCTTTCTAACCTTGTAGGCAAACAATCTATTATTTCCTTTCATCCCTGAGGTGCTTATGCATTCCTCCCCCCCCCCGCCCCAATCAGCAGCTGCATCAGACATGTTTTTCATAACAAAAGTCCAAATAAATTGTGCAAAGCCAAGGTCTCATCACAGAACTTTCATAACCGCCATTTGAGAAGGAATTGGTTATAGTCGATGTTCAAGGAGATTTTTTTCTTTCTCAGTGAGACAAAAAAATAAAATGCATGAAGATGAGGAAGATGTTATTAGACAGTCCCAACTGGGCGAGACGACCAGCTGATGTTTGTCGGCCCGCTCTGTTTCCCCCGGTATGTCTGACTGCCGGGTTACTCATGCAGGAGACCTGGCTGCCTTAGTCACTTTAAGCCTTACCGCCTCAAACATTAATATAATAAAATATTAATTTAACATTAATATTAAAATCCACAATAAACTGTACCAGCCGGGGTTTCATATCACCCCGTGGTGGATGAATTAAAACACCTTTCCTGCTTATCTTGCATTCTGCTCTCACTCGCTATCATGTACAAAGCTGTCGTTTATCACGTGAAATGTGATGCGATGAAGAGTTTACCATACGGCTATGAGGAGACGGGTTCAGAGAGTTAAATATGGTTCATTGTGTTGAGAGGGAGTCGAGGAGTGTTTAAGTACAACACACATAGCAAAAGGTACGCAAAAATAGCTGCCTTCTCGCAGAGCTGTTACTGAGTTACTTGATGCTTTCCACCTCAAAGAACGCATCTATTTACTATTTCATATGCACAGTGGAGGGTAAATGTAACCCATGCCTGTGTCCAATATAAGCACTGGGTGTTGTTCAGGTGAGGTACAAATGCATGCACAATTGGAATGAATCCCTCTGTACCATCCATGAGAGGCAAATGACACATCTAAATCCTTGGTATAAAGATTTGTAATCAGATTTGTCACAGACTTAATGTCTTTCTTTTAATTGCAAATCAGTTGTTGCCAAAGAAAAGCAGTGATCCACTAAAGCCCTGGAGATTATCTGTACAATTCTGTCAACTGTTTATGAGCCTTGCTCTCAGTGTGAAGAGATTAAATAATAATAATGATGAAAATGATTGTAAAGTTCAGAAAAAAACCAGCAGTTTCTCAATCATTGTGACAAGTGTTACGCCCCGGTAAAGATCGATATCTTTATATGAAATAGTCTTCCTAAATGTCACCTGAATTGTCTTGTGCGTGGATGGAGGATTTTCGCACATCTGCCAGAAGCGAAAGCTCCCCCAAATCCTCATCTGATCAAGGTTTCATAAGCTTCATATATCAAGTATTTGTATTCCCCGACATGGCCTCTTCATAGTCTGCCATCTTCAGTCAGACGTTTCGGAAGGGTTGGCATTTACAGTTAACACCTGAAGGAATCTAATTAACAAGGGACCGGAGTATTTAATCACGTCTTACCAGTTCACAGTGCACCCTTTACTTCATTTATCAAAAGTATTATGACTTTAAATAAATCCATCATTCACTGTCATGGTTCGGGCATACGGTGCACACTGAAGGTCTAATCTTATAGTGTGAAGAGTGTTGACAGGGACAACGAGGAAGGGTTTTAGATCTGAACTACAAAACAGGTTTTTAAAACTAAAGAAGTGTAAGTAGGTAAGGGAATTTACTCAGGTACTGTACTTAAGTTACCCTCACTATTTACTTTGAATATTACTAGCTACTCTATACTTCTAAAATACATTTCATAGGGAAATGTGTCTTATTTTTTGTACCCTATGACACTGTATTTACATGTTAAAATATGCATTGACAAGCATTTGTTAAGAATTTCAAAAACGTTGTTATTGTTGCCCGTCATAAAAATGTTGGAGCCTCCTCTTGTGTTTCAGATGTCTTTAGTTTCCATCCAAAAGAATTGCAAGTTTAGAGCCAATTTAAAAAAAATAACAGACGAAAGAAAATGTTAAATGAATTGTAAGCACTCCCACAGAGAGCAATTGACTTATTGACTTCTCCGATATAACTGTTCAAGACCCAAAGAGGTAGAAGTATCCAGTATTTCACAAAAAAGAACAGAGGTTAAGAGAAATGTCCCATAAAATAATTCAATTTTATAGCACTTCTGCATGAGCCGATATTATTATAGGTGACCTTTTGGCGGCCGACTCAAAGGTTGGGAACCACTCAAATAAACCACCCACGGTCATTTGAATGTATACAATAGTAAAAGGCTGCTTACAAACGGATGCATCTGTACAATCGAATATATTTACATGTTAAGTGTTGTGTCTACTTATCTAGAACATCAGTTTATCTCGAGCGTGACTTCTACATAGGTGTTTAATACATGTTGCATATAATTACAATTGAGGAGGTATGATTCAGAGTAGATTAAAGTAGATATATGTTAAACGCTGTGTCCATTAATTATATCCAGTAGGATGGTTGTGTGATTACATTTGATTAGTTAGAGTGGCCGCTGATTTATTCTCTCCTGTTCTTGCACCAGATGTCTAATAATCGCAGCTACAGCGGTTCAAAAGTTGCAGTGATACAACCGATGCACAGGTAAAAGTCTTCTGCTGCTAGATGTGCACAGATGCGTGATTTACTTCAGGAATTAGGCGAATCAGTGATGCATCGGAATCAAATGTGGCACCAAGCTGGTGAGTCTCTCAGTCTGCAAACATACAGGTTTAATTTCGCAGGATTACTACCTAAATCCATCAAATTATCATGTGTTTGTGATCAAATATGGCTGATTGCAGTTTTTTTTATTATTCTGGATAATGCATTTGGAAGGGAAAAACCTAAAAAAGTTCAATTTAAAGGTCACCTATTATGCAAAATCCACTTTTCTGTCTTTTATACATAAACATGTGTCCCCTCTGTGTGAAGAGATTCGGAAAGTTTCAGGACAAATGATTCTCTCACTTTTTGTCCTGATCCGTTTCAGATTTTGGCCACTTTGTGATGTCATAACGATTTTTTGGCTTGTGTAACCATTAGCCAATAACCAACCAAGGTAACATCCGCCCACCTTATCACCTGCATCTTCTCCTAGAGAAGTTTATTCTAAGTTTAGAGTGTTTATTTCAACCAAATATCTCTCAGAGATCTCTTATATTCATCTAAAGTAACAGACACAGAATCAGCACTTTTGAAACAGGGCTGAAACAGAGGGGATTATGGGATGCTACAATGCACAATCTGTTGGTATTTCGAGCCAAACACTTCAGAGACATGTTTTGTATATATCTGAGACCTATAATATATTGATGTAAAACAGTATTAGGGGATTTAAGATACAATTGTATTCATTTAGTGTTTTATTTCTCACCAGATGTGCACCAATTGTATTGGGATGTACTCAACATATTACATAGAGGATACCATTTGGTGGATAATATGATACAAATCATAATGTAGCTTGTACATATGGAGAATAACAGAAACACATGGTTATTTAGTGACTTTATTATTGTGGATGGCAGCAGAACGAAATAAATGAACGAAAGAAGACTGGAAGGAATGATTATCTTAATTTGCCGGGCTCAAACTGTGCAAATGTGTGGTAGAACAAACAAAGCGAATGTGTTGCAAATACAGCTGGCTGTTCGGCAGTAGTTGCTTGGAAATCAGCAAAAGAAAGACAATAACTAATCAAAACAAATGCCATGAATTAGTTACAAGTGCCCAGGCCTTGGCCGGTAAGCAGCATGATACAGCCCAATGACCTCTTCATTTCAATTATGACCAGAGCAGAACAACAGCAACCCGAGACAGGACCACAACCAAGACGAATCCGGCCAAAGTCCAAGGCAAAACATCAAACAGAATTCTAGAATGTACTGCAACTTCCTAACTTACTACTTTCTGGTAATGGTACGACTTATATCACAGCAAAAATGATTGTGATTTATTTATTTTTGGTATATATTGACTCATTTTGTCCATACATGTACTAGGTTAAAATCTATTTTCTGTTCAGCATAAATATTGCATGCAGGAAACTAGGGGTGTTGAAAATAATCGTTTCTACGATGCATTGCGATGCGGACGTGGACAATTCGGTATCGATGCAGTGACGGAAGATAATCGATTATAGCGTAGTAACGTTGCTTCCTGATTTTCCGGCCGCGGCTTTACTATAACGTTTTTTTTTCTGTCACTTTAATATCAAATCGGTCGGTGACGCAGAGATCAGGGAACAGACGTGACAGCGGCACAGCGGCACAGCAACACCAAACATGGAGCAGTCTGCTTTATCCACCAACACAAGAACACCAGTCCAGAACCAACAGCAGACAAAGGGATTTATGTTTTTTAAAAATAATCGCTTTACAATCATGTCAGGTTTTTGGTGGATTTAATTAAGTCTTGGATTGCAGAGTATGAATGCCCTCTAGCAATTTTCAGACGATACGTGTGTAATGTTTGTGAAGGCAGGAGGAAAAAAGCTTCCGCGATCACCGTCTCCTCTCTGCTGCTCCAAGCCCCGCCCCCTCCCTGAAAATAATGAGTGACAGGCTGATAGTGACCCGATAGAAACTTTATAATTCACTTAATCACTGAGATAGAATGAAGCTAACTTAATCTCATACATTCATGGGATTTGTGTAACAGTAAAACAGAGAATGTAAGTGTGCACCCACATGCAGTATTTTTGTTTGTATATGCTGTTGTAAATACTCCTGTTGTCTGCTGTGTTCAGACTCAAGTCCTGTGTGTGATGCCACATTCAGGACATTCAGTGTCCTTTTTTTAACAGCAGACTGTTGCTAGAAGCTGCAGCTAGACTGCAGAAGCATTATTTTTGTTTTTTTGAGGATGGAACAATTTCACACACAGATATAGGGAGGCTAGACCTATACAATTAATTTATTTTGGTTTATAAATTAATGTCAAGACATTTATGTTATTGATTTCTGAAGCACTTTCTAAATAATAAAAAGAGATTTCATATGTATTTATTGCATGTATGCATTGATGAAAAATAAGCCATGTGCAGTAATATAGAAAATTGAGGATGCAACGCATTGGTATGAATCGTGATGCATCGGGATATCGAATTGAATCGAATTGTTGACAGGATAATCGTAATCGAATCGTGAGACCAGTGAAGATGCACAGCCATACAGGAAACCCTAAAGCAGAAAAAAAGAAGTGGATAAATGATGGTGTGATTGAACTATAATCAGCAGGGATCATGGTGAGTCTTAGATTTCAGTATATAAAGGTGCCGTTATACAATGCTGCATGAATTGAAGGGGAAAGTGTGCCGTGGGAAATTGCCATTAAAAAAGACACTTGAAGTAAATCACTGCAGTTCCACACAATTCGAAGGGTATTTAGTGACTTTCAGCCCTTCCTGCTTTAATAACTGAAAATGAAGCTGATTAACAACGGAGGTAGGAGGCACATGGTGCAGAATATTCCTCTCCCTGCACAGCCTATTCTTTGATGTTGTTGTTTTAGTGTGTTGCACCGCCCCATCATTTGAATATCACACAGAGAGGGGGCTCCGGCTCGGCCACTTGCTGCGCCTTTGTTGCCGTGATTAAAGCAGGTGTCGCGCAGGGTTGTGTTTGTTAATGACAGTTTGCATTTAAATAGCTGTCACTCGTCTGTCAAGGGGAAGGGAGGAGGGGAAATTGTTTGTTTCCAGGGCCTCCAACGTACTCAGAATGCATCTCGTTTGCATAAGCTTAACCTAGCTTTGCAAATGAGCTGGCAAACTTGCACCTGTAAAAAGACGGCAAGTGAGAAGAAGTCCAAACTTTCAAAAGGGAGGGGAAATGAAAGCTAACCCAGTTGAAAGTGTTGACTTGTAAGTATTTGTTTACAGCTTGAAGATCTGAACATATTTTATTCAATGCATATTCCTGTTGCACAACATGGTGAATAAAACAAATCTGAAATAAGGTGCGGGAAGAAGGGCTTCATAATGGCAAAGAAAGGCAAGATTTGGATTCATCCATGAGTAACAGCTACGCAGAATGTGCTGGTGTCTTGCAATACAAGTTTTCCAAAACGGTAAGATATTCCCATAATAAAAATGTTTTAGAGTAGCAAACAATGTGGGCTTCGTAAATAATTGGACAGCCTTCTGGGGAAAACCTGGTCTGATTAAGAGAGACGGCATTCATCTACTTTGGAAGGTGCAGATCTCATTTCGGCAAACATTTCAGGGCTTTGTCGACTTAATCCATGACAAACTGGAGTTGAGACCAGGAGGCGGAGTCGCAGTCTTCCCCTGATCCCACCAGAAGCGTCTGCGCTGCGCTGTGACTGCACCGCGCTGCGACCTCCTCCTGCATCATAACCCACCAGGCGCGTTTCAAAACGTTGCGGAAGCGGAGCGTCGTGTGTGCAGCCTCGCAGTTGTTGTTGATTTTGGAATATTTCCTGGACATTTGTACTTCTACAAGTAGTAGGCTACCTAGTTAAATGGTTTATGTTTGTGTCTGTTTAAATCGTGTTTATTGTTGTTATTTCCTATTTTGTTGTGTTGTAGACTACAGACACAGTTAATAATAATTGTAATATTCCAGTTATAAACAACATGAATCAAAGATGTGTATTTTAGTGGTAAACAAATATGCATTCATCATCATAATTATTCTATATATATATAATTTACAGTGCCTGTAAACCGGAGGAGAACGCTGGCATGTATTCTGCTACTTGAAATACGGTGGTGGGGGGGAGGAGAAGGAGCCGGTTTTGGGTGCACCCCCTCAACCAGCAAAGCAGACAACAAGGTGATTTTCATCCCTTCCTGCCTGCGCCGCGTCAAACATAGGATTCATCCTATATTTTAGAAATTCCTTGCGGCGAGGAGCTTCTGGGACGCTTCGAGCCGCGGCGCAGCGGGTCTGGTGGAATAGCACCCATTGACTAGAGTGGCCGCGATCGCTAAAAACGCCGCAGCCGCAGCACAGCGCAGACGCTCCTGGTGGGATTAGGGGGTTACACGTTTCTCTGCGCTCTCTCCTAGGCAGTCATCCATAGGAATCCCGAACCCAATAAAATACCCAATATTAACGGTGTGTGTCTCTGCCCAAGGACAATTTAAGGTAAAACCTAATAGAGGTGTCATACATAATAACCTAATAAAAGTAAATATAACAACTACTACAGTGCAACAAAACAGGAAGATTAAATGTGGTCTCTTAAACATAAGATCTCTAGCATATAAAGCAATATTGGTAAATGATTTAATATCAGATTATAATATTGATATATGCTGTCTCACTGAAACTTGGTTGAGACATGAAGAAAATGTCAGCATAAATGAGGCCACTCCACCCAGCCATATCAACACTCATATTGCTCGAGGCACGGGCCGAGGAGGTGGAGTTGCAGCAATCTTTGACTCAAGTTTACTTACGTATCAATACTAAACCAAAATTAAATTATACCTCCTTTGAAAACCTCGTTTTTAGTCTTACGCATCCGACCTGGAAAACTTTGCAGCCAATCTTATTTGTTACAGTGTACCGTGCACCAGGTCCTTATTCAGAATTCTTATCAGAATTTTCTGAGTTTTTATCAACTTTGGTACTTAAAACAGATAAAGTAATTATCGTAGGTGACTTTAATATTCATGTTGACGATGATAAAAATAGCCTTACTGTTGCATTTAACTCTATATTAGATGCTGTTGGTTTCTGTCAGAGTGTAAATAAACCAACCCACTGCTATAATCACACTCTCGACCTTGTTCTGACTTATGGTATTGAAATTCAGCAACTATTAGTCGAACCGCATAATTCTGCTTTATCCGACCATTTCTTAGTAACTTGTGAAGTACTGTTACTAGACTACAAAGCATCTGTTAGTGCTATAGCCACATTTAAGGAAGAGATTCCACCAATATTTAAAGGGAAATGGAAACACTTTTCAAACTGCTTTCCATGCGACAATATTCCCATTAGGAAATGTATTTATCTAGTGTATTTCCAATGTAAACGATCGAGATACGCGAATTTATTTTTTGAAATACGTGGCTAATGACCATGGGCGCTTCCATTGTTCCGGGACTTTCCCAGTGACGTCACTGAGTGGGTACGGCTTCCTGGGCCAAAGCTCAATAACAAACAACATGGCGTGCAATGCACCAGTAGTTTACATTAAAAGAAAACGGTCGTCGTCAGGAGTTTATTGTATTGCCCCAGGCTGCACAAATGGATTTTATACGAAGAAGGAAGAAGTGCATTTCCATAGGCTGCCACTAACGGATGAGAAGCTGCTCAAAGCATGGGTTATTTCCGTGAAACGGTCCGATCCGCCGCTGAATCAGTACGCACGTGTGTGCAGCGAACACTTTAAAAATGACGATTATGTCCACAAAATGAGGTTTGATGAGTCTGGATGCCTGGTTCAATACAAAACATCGGATTTGAAGCCAGGATCTGTTCCCACAATATTCGATTTCTCAACATATGCAGTTGGGAACACCGACCGTCCCAGCACGTCGGCCGCGCAAGACAATGACAGTGTCAACAAACGTGAAGTTCGAGCCACCAAACGAGTTGCTTCAGCTGCCGAGAGAGAGGTAAATATTGCAACACTACCAGATTACTAGCTCACACATGTATTTACTGACACAGTGTGACCTTATTAATTAACGCAATCGCGTCCAAACTAAATGGTAGCTATTATTATGACGTACAATGGAGAATTGGGGGTGTTCTATAGCTCAACTAATTAAACTGGCATACACACGCTCATCTGTCGAAAACAGCCCTAAAAAGGCTAGTATTGCTGGAATAGGTGTTCAATGGATGGCATTGCAGGACCCAGTGCGCACGGAGCACAGATCGGACAGCAGATAACGGAATTGCAGTTGTATTGCTTATAGATTATCAGAAAATTTCAAAGGGGACACAGCCCCATTGGATATTAACCTATGGATTAACTACATCATCGTTTTTATCGTTGTAATGCCATTGAAGACCAGTTTAGACCAGACAATGAGGAAGGTAAGCCGTTAGCCTAGCGCATGTTAGTACCTAATGCCACTTGTTTTGATGTACGTTTGTTACATGTACACCAATATGTGTTGTCCATTCGTCCCGGGTTTTGAGCAACATCTTCTTCCTCTGAGACCGAGTCGGTACTGGAACTAGTGGTCCCACTCAGCGAGTTCAGAACCGTCGGTACTTTCGGCGGATTCCGGATCGTATGCCACTCTATTCGACCGAACCGGTTCATAAGCATAGTCCATGGGATGCCTGGTAACTGTAGATCAGGGGTACTCAAATACAAATCTTAAAGGTCCAAAATAAATGTTTCAATAAGACAAAGGTCCATTTATTACGGTCATTCAAACTTGTAAACAATTGCAACAAGATTCTTAACACAAGGTTGCAAAAACAAAAATAATCTGTATGCAGCAGTTTTCATTGTTATTGTGTCTGTGCTTGATCCCTCAGAGTTGCAGTGTAAGAGCTGCACAGTTATGAATAAAGGCAGCTGCACTCTTTTTCATTCAGCATTCCCATTATTGCTTTATAAATGTCTTGCCCCCTTGTGTGTCCACTGAGGTTCGTCAGGCCCAACACATCTTCAACAAACTACCCCTTTGCCTCATCATAAACACTCACAAACACCAGCAACTGAGCAATGTCAGCGGTGTCAGTGGACTCATCCACAGCTAAGGAAATGCACTGTGCATTTTTTATTCCATCACAAAGCTGATTAATCAAATCACCAGCCAGTATTTATGTTCTTCTGGTTGCTGTGGAATCTGAGAGGGGGATTTGCTTGATTTGACCTGTTATTTCCTCTTTTTGTTTGCCTTCAACATGGTCTCCATCACTTCAGTCATGCATTATTTTATACTTCAGTTATTATCCAGTGGAATGTCCTTACCTACTGGCCTAGTTCAATCAAAGTGGTTACTTTTGTCTGGCTGGGCAGTGTAGTTTTACACACCGTCTTATTTGACTTTCTCAGGACTTAAAACAGTTTTTTGGGGGCAGACCCCCTCAAAGAAAAAAATATATTTACACACGTAAGGTCATCATCTTAATAGTTTTGTATGCTCATCCGTGAGCAGAGCATCAAGTTGACGTGTATTACAGCTGAATACGGCGATTACCATTTTGTTCAGCAAAACGCCTCACAAACAATACAAACAAACAGCTTTAGTGTGTTTTGATTCAATGCTGAGTACAGCCAAACTGACAGTCTCTTCTTTGTCAGTGTAGACCGCAAATACCTCATTCCTTCAGTGCTTGGGTCCGAATGCTTCTCATTTTGCGCCGTGCCGTTCAAATGAAATCGCCGTCAATCATATGTCCACGCTCGCGCCAGGACCGGGGGAGGGGTTACATGACGTGCATCTTGTGCTGCATTCACTTGCACTCGGACATTAGAGACCTTTTCTCATAAATGTCCGATGAGCCACAACTTTTCTTTCAAAACAAAGCTGCCAACTGGGGTGGCAAGGCCTATTTTTAGGGTGTCAGTTGCCACCCCGGTAGGTGAAACTAGGCTCCTAGCTACAGTACAGATGGAACTAGATGAGCTGTTAACTCTCGCTCTGAATTTTTTTTTTTTAAACTCTCGCTCTGACTCAGACAGGTTGAAAGAGACAAGACACACATTTTTCCCACCCGCATTCCGCGAAGACCTGTGCCTCTGATTCGCAGATTGTTTGGGGGGGAAAAAACGCTGACGGGATGCTGAATGTGATTGGACCAATGCGTTGACAGACACACACAGACAGTGGAACAGGACATGCAGAGCGCTGTTTGCAGTCTATGGACAAAGCGGATCATTTTGACTCGTTGCGTTGTGGCGATGTCTCGCAGATAACACAGATAATACAGATAATACATATGAAAAGTATAATTTGCTCAGAGTCCAGAGACAGTTGTGGTTCGGTCCGGATCCGGACCGGAGTCCGTACTTTGAGGATGCCTGCTGTAGATGCTTCCACATCAATGTCATCTCCCGAGGAATAGTCAAATTCATCGTTCAAAACGTCCATCTCATTGCAAAATTCCTCCATCGCTGCCATATCTGCTACGTTGTGTTGACTTCCGGTATGGATACCCGGAGCGAAGACCCACCCAGTGACGTCACCATTTGGGACTCCCCTAATGGCGGATAATTAATTTTCTTTTGGCGAGTAATATCATATACAATAAATATTACGATCAATATCCATTGTAAAATGAATAAACTACCGGAATATTATAGCTGTAATTGGTGTTTCCTTTCCCCTTTAACTCGATAGAATGTCTGCATGTAAGGGAGGAAACTTATTCAAAATGTACACCACCCCAAATTGATCATGTTGTTGATAGTGCTACTGTATAGATGCGCTGCGAATACAATTAGACTCTGTTGCTCCTTTGAAAAAGAAGAAAATAAAACAACATAGATTAGCTCCATGGCATAATGCCGAAACCCGCAAAATAAAGCAAAAGTCTAGACAACTTGAAAGGATATGGCGTTCCACTAAACTTGAAGAATCTCGTTTAATTTGGCATATTACTCTCAATGAATATAAGAAAGCACTGCGTAAAGCGAGAGCAGCCTACTACTCTTCATTAATAGATGAGAATAAGAATAATGCAAGATTTCTTTTCAGCACTGTAGCCAGGCTGACAGAGAGCCACAGCTCGATTGAACCTTCTATTCCCATAGCACAGAAGTAATGATTTGATGTGCTTTTTTAACGATAAAATTGTTACTCTTAGAAAAAAAATTAATGACCTCTTGCCTTTGACCAGTATAGTGTTATCAACAGATCCCAGAAACGTAAGTTCTAATATTACACTAGATAGTAAAACTAGAATGCTTTTCAGCCATAAACCTTGAACAATTAAATTCAATGATTCTCTCTTCTAAACCATCAACGTGCATGTTAGACCCAATTCCAACTAAGCTGTTGAAGGAAGTTTTTCCATTAATTAGCACTTCTTTATTAAATATTATGAATATGTCTTTATTATCAGGCTATGTTCCACAATCATTTAAAGTTGCAGTAATAAAACCGCTTCTTAAAAAGCACAACCTCGATCCAGAGGTTTTAGCCAACTATAGACCTATTTCTAATCTTCCGTTCCTCTCAAAAATTCTTGAGAAAGCGGTCGCAAAACAGTTGTGTGATTACTTAAAAAAACAATGATATATTTGAAGATTTTCAGTCTGGCTTTAGAACACATCATAGCACAGAGACAGCTCTGGTTAAAGTCACAAATGACATTCTAATAGCCTCAGACAAGGGACTTGTCTCTATTCTTGTTTTTCTCGATCTCAGTGCTGCATTTGATACGATCGACCATGATATCCTATTGCAAAGACTAGAGCACTTAGTTGGCATACAGGGAACTGCTTTAGGCTGGTTTAGGTCCTATCTATCTGAACGCTCTCGGTTTGTACGTTTCACGATGAATCTTCCACGCAAACCAAAGTTAGCCATGGCGTGCCACAGGGCTCAGTGCTCGGACCTATTTTGTTCACATTATATATGCTTCCGTTAGACAATATGTGACCTGCTCCATCGAAATCAGTCACATTGACCCGAAGACACATTTTGAGTTGTATACACGGTTGGAAAGAGGATATTCCTAGCTTTCTAATGATATCAGGATTGTTTTTGTACTCCAAATATTAAGCGAAATATGTCACATTATATAATGACTGTCACAGAGTCCTCATTTTGAGAAAAAGGCCTTTAAAGTTTCCTCTTCTCTGGAATCCATCGATCTGATTGATTATTAGTGGAGCAAATGATCAAAATACTACGGAGGGAAGATATTTTCGTTTGGAGGGGAAGCTCGTGAGTCTGTGTGTATACGTGTGTGCGTGTGTGTGTTTGTGTATTTTTGCGTTTGTGTGTATTGTGTTTGTTTCCCGGGGAAAACCCTCACGAGAAACACCGGCTGTTGTTGTGCCCGCTGTGGCGTTAAATTACTCCGTTCTCCGCTTGTAATTATGCCGTTACAAGCTTCAAAGTTATATTTATCATCTGAATTTGCCGAAACAAGTTTAATATTCTGAAAGCCAAGACTCTGTTTAATTTAAATCAGATGAAAACAAACTGTAAAGGATCCTGCCGTGTTATCTATGATTACTTTACTCTTACGTTCATAATGTCAGCCGGAGGGAGGGGGGCGGCGCTGCTGGAAGAGCAGAGTGCGAGTGAGAGGTGCCTGTCTTCGTCCCTTCACAAGCTTCAAAAATGTACTTATCGTGTGATTTTGGAAATAAAAGTTTCATATTCTGAAAGCCAAGACTTGGTTTGTTTAAAATCAAACAAAACACCCGAACCCTGAAAAAATTGTTTTTTACGTAAATCCACGTTTATTCTGAAATGAGCCGTTGCGACTTCCGACTGATTTCGATAGAGCGGGTCACATATTATAAGGAATCATTCTGTAAACTTTCATTGTTATGCGGATGATACTCAACTATATTTATCAATCAAGCCTGATGAAATTACTCATCTAAATAAAATTCAAGACTGCCTTAAGGACTTAAAAACGTGGATGACCTTAAACTTTTTGATGTTAAACACGACCAAAACTAAGTTATTGTACTTGGCCCGAAGAATCTACGAAACAAATTATGTAAAGATATACTAACTATGGATGGCATTAATTTGGCCTCCAGTGAGACTGTAAGGAATCTTGGTGTTATATTTGATCAGGATTTATCCTTTAACGCCCACATAAAATCAATTTCAAGGACCGCCTACTTCCATCTACGTAACATTACAAAGATCAGGCATATCTTGCCTCAAAACGATGCAGAGAAACTAGTCCATGCATCTGTTACTTCTGGGCTGGATTATTGTAACTCTTTATTATCAGGGAGTACCAAGAAGTCAGTCAAGTCGCTTCAGCTGATTCAAAATGCTGCAGCTCGTGTACCAACCAGAGTTAGGAAAAGGGACCACATTACTCCTGTTCTGGCTGCATTACACTGGCTCCATATTATAATAGAACACAGGATAGAATTTAAAATTCTTCTTCTCGCCTACAAAGCCCTTAATGGGCAGGCGCCATCTTACCTTAAAGAACTCATTATACCCTACTGTCCTACTTGTACACACTGTGAAGACCACTGAGACAAATGTAACATTTGTGATATTGGGCTATATAAATAAACATTGATTGATTGATTGATTTATCAGATTACCAAAAATGGAAGGTTAAAGGGACAGTACACCCCAAAATATAAAGAAACATATTTTTCGTCTGACCTGCAGTGCTATTTATCAGTCTAGATCAGCAGTTCCCAACCTTTTTCAACTCAGGGCCCACTTAAGAATCAAAAAAATGTACACAGCCCACATTTCCCGGGCGCCGTACATAATGGCAGCCCACTGCTCCTATCACTAGGATGGGTCAAATGCAGAGAAACCTGTACTATGTAATGACAATAAAGTTGAATCTTCAATCTTCAATTTAACCATAAACAATACAGAGGCCAAATAAAGTTCTCAGAGTACTTTTTATTTTAATTAGAAAACGAGCTGGCCATCAGTAACAAACCGACATGAGCAACTAAAAAGTGAGGGGCTGTCTGCAATAGGCTAATTAATAATTCATTAATAATAGCTATCCATTTTTATAACACGGTTTAGTTGAATACTCAATTCTGATTGGTCAATTCAGAACATGTGACACGTAGGCCTGTCGCGATAAGCAATTAATTGATTTATCGTACGATAAATAAAAATGAACTCGATACGTTTTTTGACCTTGATAAATTGCCGTTTACACGCGTGCTTGTTTACATAAGGATGTGACCAGCGTTTTAACCAGGCGCGCTGTGGCTGCCGGCCCGGCGCGCTGTGAGGGGTGGGGGCTCACACACAGCCAGGTCAGGGCACTCCGTGTGCAACAGTGTAGTAGCCAAATGAATAATATAGAGACATGCACGAGACAACATGTGACTTACTCGAGGGGAATTTGAAGTTAAATGGAATTGGTTGCAAAACCTAATTCCACATCTCCGGTGTGGGAATATTTTGGATTTAAGCCAAATCAACGGGGCGAACCTACGGACTTGAATGAGCCGGTATGTTGCATTTGTTTTAAAAAGGTAGCATTAACAAAAGCTAGCAATACGACCAACCTTAGGCTGCGGCCCCACGAGGACGAAAACGGCTAAACGCATAGGATTAACGCAAACGCAATCGCAAACGGCTTCCGTCCACATGCAATAATTATCCGGATAGTGTCTGCCCACACGAGACCGCTCCGTTTAGCTCCAACCGCTGGAGAAGCTGCAGTACATATGCAGGAGCCTGTAGGTGGCGCTGTAACTTCCTCCACAAAAGCATCGAAGAAGAAGGTTGTCATGGTTGCCCTTCTGTTTATTCTCCGCGGTGGGGGCCGAGGGAACCGGGCAGAGTTTTTCGCCAGTCAGCGTGTATTAAAGTTGAAATCTTCCGGACAAAATTATAAAAGTGCCGGTCAAAGGTCTTCTTTGTTATTTATTGAACTTTAAAACAAATGAATAACGACTCTATATAATATAATGATAACATACACGGAGCCTCTCTTTTTCCTCCCTCTCTTCGGACAGCGCCAGTGTCTGTCTCATGCAGCAGCTCATCCAGTAATCAGTGACCCGGCCGACTATAAAAATAAACATATTTATAACTAGTTTAGGGAGTTTGAGAGGTAATTAAAATAGCTAAGGGTGATGATCTGACTTGAAGTGTGTGTTTTGCTGCAGAGGGAGGAGCTGCAGGTGAGCAGAGCTGCGTGTCTCCCTCCTGTCAGATTAGACTTCACTCGCGAGAGAAAGATAAATAATCTGAATTCAGGGTGCAGTTTACTTTGACGTGGGGGTGAGCAGCAGAGGTGGGGAGAGGCGGGGCTATTGCCTCATCATTATTGCTGTAGATGTTGCACAAACAACTGTAGCATGGTCAATAGCGTCCGGAGCACGATAGCAACTCTGCGATCCGCCATTGTTGTTGTTGTTGGTGGCGAAACACTTCAGCACTGGCGCGGGGTAAGCGGAGGTGAGCAGAAGAGGTGGGGAGAGGCGGGGCTATTGCGCAATCACTATCAGTGATCTGAAAATGTCCGTATAGGGCGCACACACGGAGCTGTTTGACCCCCCAGAGAGTGGCGTATGCATTTCTATCCACCTTGGGACCCGTTGTCGTTTCCTCAGTCGTTTAGTGCCATATTCGGTCGTCCTCGTGTGGCCGAACGGTCTATATGACACTAAACAGTAACGCAAACGACCAAATTCGTCCTCGTGGGGCCGCAGCCTTAAACTGTACCTGAAACAAAACCACCACATTCCCTTTTCCCAGCTGGGAGCAAACACGGCAGATGGAGATGGAGAGGCCCCACTTTCCCGACTTACTTAATTTTTTTAAAACATGTTTTGTTTTTGGTTGTGTGTGATTTATTTATTTTATTTTTTATAATTGAATGTATTTGTTTTGATTTATTATATATAATTTATATATTTAAATATTATTTCACATTTCATTTGCAATGTTGAATGTTAAATAAAAAAGGATAGACTTATATTATTATTATATATTATCATTATGTCAGTGGTCTAAAATGGTCTTACAACGGTGCTGACAATATTATCGTTTATCGCAATAATTTCCGGGAAAATGTATCGTCCAACACAATTAATTATCGTGACAGGCCTAGTGACACGTTAATCCAGTAGTACAGACCGCTGTCAAGAACTATAATGACCGTTGCTAAGGAGGATCAAGAAAGAGAAAGGAAAAGAGGTTCAAATTTAAAAAATCTTAAAAATGAAATGTTTACACAAATCATAATGTTTTGCAAATTATTTGGTGGCCCACTTGCAATGCCTTTGTGGCCCCCTAGTGGGCCCAAAGGTTGGGAACCGCTGGTCTAGATGTTTTGGTGCGAGTTTTTTGGAGTTGTCTGCCCTATTCTGGAACTAGAAGGCGCTTTGCATGCAAAGCTCAAAAAGGACTACAAATAATACATGTAGGAAAAACTCAACAGCAATGTCCTTTAAAAAAATCCTGAACTGATAAATCAAGAAAATTAACCGACCCTGTTCAAAGCAGTTTCATTCTGGGAACTATGTTATCGTATCCCTGCGCAGAAGAAAGCAACAATATTTAAAGCTCTAAAAATATGTGCAACAAAGATTTGTGCAATAAGCTTCAGACAACACCGATAGAAAATCAGTTTGCCAATAGGTGCATATTTAGACATCCAGTAGATATTGGCAATATTATTATTTATTTGATGATTAGGTAACCTAAAAAAGGTACACTCTACTTTTATCTCTTTGTTGGTCTCCACCAATTCCAATGGGAAAAGTCTGCTTAATTATCCATTGTGTTAATGTTGCTCATGATATAATGTTATCATTTAAAGGCTTCTTTGGCTTAATTTATAAATGGAGAAATTGAGCAGATTTATTTTACATTTGCAACTGTCGCACCTTTCTGTATTTTACAATAAGTTTGGAAGCCCAAAAGTCTGAGACGTATTGTGCTGAGGTAGGTGTCATGTTCCCTTAAGTTTTCCTGCATTTTGAAACACTGTCTGAAAACAACACTGGGCCCACAGGGACATGCATCATAGCAGTGTTGCATCCTTTCAGTGGAAAGTGACAACCAGGAGGCGAACAATGACATTTTTCTCCACACTAAAACAGGTGATGTGTCTAGGTTGTATGTGAAGTTTATTTTTACGAGACACTCAAAGACTGGTATAAAGAAATGAAGTCGAAAAGGCAACTGAGAGATGCGTCGATGAGGTGATAACTCTAATCAAGGCAAGAATGGCGTAGGACCCGCAAGTCAAGAACAATTGTATCGTCCTTGAAGAGCAAATTCCTTTTTACAATAATGGCCCTGCATTTGCACTGTTTTGTTGCTGACCCACCAAGGGCAGCTAAACAATCAAACACCAAGTCATTCATTCATGAGCCACTTTCATCATACCAAAGTTGGTAAAACAAATAGGGGAGGGGGGGAGGGGTGTTGCCTTCTGGAAGTAATTAGCCCTAATCATGCTGTTCTGTAGCTATCGGTGGCATTAGCTTACCTTCGCTCTTAATCACTGTTTGTTTATACGCACCCAAGGGTCTTAACAATTTTAATATAAGCAAATGACTGAAACTTCAGAGGTTGCTTTATGGATGTATGGGATATGTTTAAGCGACAGAACAAAGGCTTTTCCAAGAAGTTAGTGCACTTTTTTTCTGATGTGCTGTAATGTTATTTTCGGTATAAAAGAAACAAAAGCGTGTATTTTTGCCCGTTAAATGAAATATACTGACATAGCTGAACCTCAAATCCTCCACAAATCGTATTATGAATTTGTAACCGGGCTAAATCTAATTCTGTTTATTAGCACTGAAAAACCAGGTTGCTCATTACACTCACCTATTGATTGAGCGAAGGGAGATTAGCAGTCAACTTTCAGCACCTCAATCAATAATCATCTCCCTAATTGGGTATTAGCAACAAGAAAGTGGACTCACTTGTCACACAAACAAGGAAAGAAAGGCTAACATTCTCAGTTTTGAGGCAGATGGATTTTGGTCGTTATTCATCCGAAGCTTGCTCTCGCCTTTTTCCATTTGAAATTAGCTTTCTATTCGAGTTAAGGATGTGCGGTTCTTGCTGTCTGTGAAACATCATAATCCAGGATTTAGTGAATAATGCTACAAATCCCGCAGGACGCAGACGCATGTGCTTGTTAATTTGCAGCCTTTCTTCTACGGAGTACTTTTGAGGAAATGTTTTGGTAGAATATCCTAGATATGCTGGCCTATTGGGAAACAAAAAACAACTGTCGTGTAGAAAAAAACACTTTTGTGGGATTTTCACCGTTTCTGAATAAAATAAATGTTTCAGATTCCCTCTCTACAAGGTCACTGACACTCATGCGTGGCCCCTTCGATGACTCTAAAACGACTGAAACGCTCTTGCATTCGTTTGCACATGGTATTCATCTGTAATTAATTTGTCCAACTCACTTTGAATGCCATGCACCATGAGCCATTTTGTCGATCTTCTTTTTCTCTCTCAGTGCTTCCCATCTGGTTTCACATTCAATCAGAGAAAAAATTCAAGCAAAGCAGTTGCACAGCTTCTCCTTCTATCTGTACAATTGAAATAAATGCCTTATTGAAACCAAGAGTGCCTGCTTAATTGCCAGACAAGATGATTCTACAGTGTTTTCGAAAAGCAATGACTCTCCATCAGTGAGTCCCATACATAATTGCTAACAATGGGGTTGTGCTCAAAGACAGTTTAAAGCGAGGAGAGAGTATAACAGATTACATTTTTTTTGTCCCCTAAAAACAGTCCTCGGAATAGCTTTAATTGAAATCTGTACTTCCGAAATGTGCAAAATATAAAAATTCAAATGCATGTTTTGTGCTCGAAGAGTGTGGAAAAAACATTTTCCACACTGAAGCTTGCCATAGAAACAAGATAGTTTGACACTGATGGAGAGTGCCGGAGTGATAATTTCAGTATTGTGACGTAAAGAGACCTTCGATTTTGTATGTCTAGCCTGACAAAAACAGACATTTTCATTGTCACATTGGCCATTGTTAGAGGAAGAAAGACCTCTCAGACGATATTTTTTTCGGCATTGTAGAAAACCTTTGTGCACTTAACATTGACTGCCTTGCAATTATCTTATATATCTCTCGGTTTTCTGTTAAAATATCCTTTAAAGTTGTTTATATTGTTGCAACTTGCCTATTTAACTTTCAAAATCAATATTCAAAATGGATTTAGGAGCAATATCAATTCATTTCAGTGATATCCCTGCAATCGCTAGAGTAAAGTAAACATATTATTTCAGACAGAAGAAGAGGCAATGTTACAATTGTATATGAATACACATTTCTTAAGATTTCTCATAATGCATTTTCTTTCAACGTATGCATTTTTTGTGTAGATGATTTAACTTTGTTTTCTGCTAATTGGAGGTTGCATTTCAGCGAAAAGAATACATAGTAATTTCAACCATTCACACACATCCTGATATGGATCCATTCCATGCTTGCCCATTGTGAGCAACTTGACTTTCAGTTTAAATCTCACAATCTGCTCTACCTTCTGCTCATATTAGTGGGTTGAAACAACACCTAGAAAGCAGATTCCAAAATGTGAATATCATTGTGGCCTTCAACGTTTTTGAAACAACGGCAGATTCACTAAGGGATTATCCAAACAACTCAAAGGTTTCTCCCTGGAAAGAAGACCTTGAAACTCCAGGAGTGAGATTATTTTAAGCAACACATGCATCCTTATTAGAAACGTATCGAATTATCACAATAAGTCATTATTTTTGCAGCAGTATCAAAAACCCCAAATCGACCTACTTTTTTAATTCTGTATATGGTCCTTAAAGAGTAATGATTCAGTTCAATCTGAAGACACCAACATGTACAGCATTATAACCACTATAAGTTCACATCTCTAAAATGTTTCTCTGGCACCAGAACCAAGTAGAAATAATGACCCAGTGCGCGCGATAAGTGTGGACAGATCTACCCATTAGTCATTCCGGTGTCAAGAGTCAAACGTGAGATGGACTTCTCAACAATGATAAGGACTGAGGACATGGCAGTATGACTGAAGCTGCCATGATATGTAACAAACAGTTAACCCGTTGCACTTACAGTAAAGGCCATTTAGTTAAAAACACTTAAACTCAAATGTAAACTCAACATATTTCATGTAACTGTCCTTACTTGAATGTTATTGTATTATATTTTTTCAGTAAAGTCAAAGCAATGAATGTATTTCTTGCAATTATTTTGATCTCATAAAGAAAGTAAAAGGTCCCTAGGAGAGTGCCAACCCCCGGCCAAAGTTCTCGATGTGAAAACAAATGGTGTTTCTGCCCTGTAATGGGTTCTTCCTGGGCCAATTCAACCAAGCATCAAGAAAATATAACCATACCGGAAAACATAACCTGCTCTCAAAATGATACCTTAGGAGTCAACACAGGAATACGTTTCAATGCTTATAGCCTGTACCAGTGGCGAACCGTCAGGGCCTTCAAGGTATTCAGAGAATACCCTGGAACACTCAGATAAAACAAACACAAAAAAAATCGATTTAATTATATGAATAAAATGGAATAAAATGTATATAAAATGAATACATTAAAATCGTATCTGTGTTGTTGATCTGTAATATTACAGTGTTTGTTTGTCCTTCTCGGACCATGCACTACGCATTTCAGTGGTTTTGTGTTAGAAAAGAAAGCAACCAATCAGATCTTGTTCTGGGTTTCTGGGTAGAATATCCTTCAACCAAGATATTCTACATCCTTGATAGAATGCCCTGGCCGTTGCACTGAATGAGAGCGTACGTTTGGACTGACAGTTTGATCAACCAATCATATATTGATTTGTAGCCAATGGGCGTATTCTTTCAGAGTTTCCCTCAGTTCCAGGGTACAGAAGGCCCGGTAGTTAACTGGCTCAAGACAGAGGATCTAGAATTCTAGATGAATGCGACAAAGCAATTCATGCCGTTTTATTGTTTTTAACGTTGAAATGACAAGTGCAACAGGTGAAGATGAAGTTGTTGCAGAATTGTTGTGAGTACCCTTTTCAAGACGACAATTCAGTGAAAAGACGGACATTATCATGCCGCGGAGGGGGGGGGCGGCGGCGGGCGGGGGGTGTGTGTGTCTACAGAAGGTCCAGTTGTGATAGACACGGTTCGCCACTGGCCTGTACTGTATTTACATGTATGGCCTCAGCATGATGAACATCAACTTTTCCAAAAGAAGAGTACAAACGGTTTGCTTTTATTAATCTGGCTTACTATAGTTACTTTCATTATAAGGTCAAACCAGACCTTTGTAACAGGCTGCAAGGTGAGCACCTGGCTCCTGCCTGAGGGGGTCCATCAATGGATCCCACCTAGAGAAACTCAACTACAAAGGGTATAAGAACTGTTTTCCTCAAAGACCAGGGAAAAAAGGCAAAATGTGCCAATAGGGATGTAGGAAGAGTTGATCGATACAACTAGCTTTTTTGTTATTCTAAAGAATGGCTCAAATGTAGAAAACTCTGCTTTGTGGTTGTGACTTTATTGAGAATTAGTATCTATACAACAAATGTAGGAGTAGTTTTTTCGACGCAGTTGTTCAGAAGAGCACAAGGTGTTCATAGCCTCTTAATTTCGATCTCAAAAAGCACAAGAGTGATGCATTTAACTGTACAATTTACATTTTCTTCCAGGACCCCCCTCTGATGTGCACTCGCCAAAGAAAATCCTGTTGGGAGCACTTTCGTAACAAACGCAAACACTACAGTATTTCATATTACATGTTTTTAATACTTTAAGTAAAAGGGATTTGATAGCATTGTGTATGAATTGCGCCTACTTGCATACTTTTCAATTGTTCTGCCCTGACAAGTGAGCTAATCTTCTAGTATCTTCTAGTATCTTGTACAGGGAAATACAATCTTTACATTATTCATGTATGCAATCATGTAGTTTGTTTTCCAAGCATTTCCTGGTATTGTGTTGTTCAACATGAACTGAGAAGGATTTCTATTTTATATTGAGGCTAAAGGCTGGGTCCCGACCAGGCGCTGCGGGGGACAGTTATAAAGTAGTGGTGGTCCGTGCTGTGAGCTGATGGGTAGAAGATCCTCTGCACCCCTTCCCCTCTACCAGTTCATCGGGCTCCCAGAGGGCCGCTGGTAAACACTGCACGTCAACCCTGAGGCCAATTAGCCTGCAAGAGCAGCCTAGTGAGGGGCCTTTTGGAGAGGGGAGGGGGACTTAATTCAAAGAGCAGACTCCGTGAAAGTTCAGCTATCATAATCGCTAAAAGAGCTCCCATCCCGGGGGTATCATTCAGGCTTTCAGGAAATATAACAGAGTTTTATTGTTTGCACGCTTTTATATAATAATCATGTGGTGTTATAATGTGAGAAATAACAAGCAAGAGAGAGGTGTCTGCAGAGGTCATTAGTCCGTGACCCTTAAAGGCAGATCCACCCACAAAGTGAACTCCTTCCCACCACACAGTGCACGTTGCTGTTCGAGCAATTCCAGGTGATAGTTTTGAGGAATAGAATTTTATCTTTAGGTAGCGTCGCAACACCGGATGAGGCCCATAAACTGTAATGGCCTAGCAAGTGTGGGAAACGGAGGTTAACAGGAGAGCATGTGAAGCGCAACACTGTTAATTAGAATCACGCAGTATCCAGGCAACAGTAACAGGGCACTGAGTGAAATTAGCAGCACCATCCTGCTCCTGTTGGCTCAACAGTCGACCTCTGCCATTGACACTTACAACCCATCATGTTTTACTGGCAGATACTGAAACCATGATGCTAAAGTCAAAAACTGTTGCGTGGGCGATGCATGTGAACAGCTTTTATTTGAGTTTTTTCTCTCGCAGTTTTTCACAGTTATTTGTCCTTTATTTGTTTCTCCATAAGTTTGTTTTCCCCCAGCAGAAGAAGTACAATTGGGAAAATACATCAGAGCCAAAAGAAAACAAGGTTCAAGAGATAAGAAACCACAGAACCTAGGATTTAAAATTCTACAATGTGTCGTATGATGATATTTGAACTTACACAACAAAGACCAGATCAGGAGCCAAACGCAAATCAGCCATTTTTGCGACATTCATATCTATTCTTATTTAAGAGCTGCTTAAAACTACACACACATATACAAAAATATCTTCCATAAAGACACCAAATATACATTTTATGTCTAGTACATTTTGTCTATTTGTAATTGTGAAGTACACTTTATGGCAGAGTGTATATAATACGTGTTTCTCTCTGCATCCATTTGTATTTACTCAAACAATAATAAACAATTGTATTATTCATAAAAATGTGTCTTACAAGTTGTATATTTTTCATTTCTACAGTACATATGTATTGAGCAATTACCCATCTACACTCTTGGAAAAGGCACACATCTTAATACTTACATCTTGATGTCTAGCTTTATTTTTTTAATTTAGTAATCTGCATGTTTGCCCTTATTCTGAATATTATTTGTAACTGCAGCCTTAACTTCAAGAGTGTATTTCACTGCACATTACAATGTGTAATATTTGAATTAGGTACGATGACAAGTATTTGAATCTTAAATCATTTTTGCAATGTATGGCATGAGTAGAAATAAAGGGCAATTTGAATGCTATAGGTACAGCAACAATAGTTGTAGGCTTATATTACGTTTTTCGGGTTCCTGTTCATTTGTGGTTTTACTCTGTTGAACTAGTTTGTGTTTACAGTTGTTCTACCACTTCTAGTTTCTTAATGCATTATCAATAGCGTGCAGGGAATGTTTTTTCATTTGAATCCAGGGTCTAAGAATAAAGGGGGGGTTTTGAATAGAACAGGGACAAAGTTTAGAGTCCGAGCTTTAAAAAAAAGGATGGAATTGATTGGACTGCCGACAGTGTCAAGCGACTTATTCACACCTCCAGCACTGTCCTGATGCTCTGCTCCATGTCCTTATAGAAGAGTTGTTGGTCAGCTCTTCAAAACACTCTCAATTGCTCCTGACAGGATCCATCCAGCATAAGAAAAATGTTTGTTATCCTCCGTGTCATGATGGTTGATTGTGGACTTTCTGCTCGACACAGGCCATAAACCTTCACATACACAAGCAGCCTAACAAGACTTAAGCATGTCTGCTCCGACACTCCACACCAGTGGCCTCTCTCTTCCTCTCTTTCTGCTTCACAAAATGAGAGGTGCTTCTCAAAAAAATACAACTCAGTAACAGTAGCCTGTGTGTCCCCAAGGATACTGAGCTAGCACGGTCTGCCAGTCTATCACACAGGAGCACACCGCTTTTGTGACAAACTGGCAGACTAACATCTTTCATTCCTGTAGCTCCTCTGTGCTCTTCTTTTTCTTCCAAGACAATCCTCACAATAACTTCTGCGTTGAGTGCATGACTACACAGTGTTCCCCGTTGCTTACTGTTGATTTGGAGCGGCGCACCGGTGGATATCAGCGCTCCAACACTCCTCATTCGTATAAAGAACGTGTTGAATACACAGCAGAGAGCTTTCAAAACATCACAAAAGGTCAGGAGCACAAATGTAATTACTTTCTTATTGTGTGAAACACATGTGCACTACACGGAATACATATCCCCTCTAACCCCGAGATCATTTGCTCGGAGCAGAAAAGTCATGCTTTGTCAAAGTTTGCCAGAGGATATTTTAACAGGTGAGCAGCCTGGCCATCCCTAAATCCTTCAGAGGCTGTATCCATTACAGGATCCATGAGAGGTGGGGAAGAGGCAGAGAGCATGGAGGCGCTGCTTCACTGCACACCGCACTACCTCTCTTTACACTCTAACTGGCAATTGTTAAATTCTCACTCGTGTCAGTCTCCTTCACAATCCTGTCAGGTATCTCCTTGCGGACAAAACGTTGCCGCAGTCACTGATGTCTCTGAATGAAACAGCAAAGTAATTCTATAGTCTGACGGCGACACTTTCTGATTTTCTTTTTCCTTATTACACAGCAGCCTAAAAGATTCATGAGGGAACTTGCATTCAAACAAGCTTAATATCCATCCTGTTTCATACTAGTACCAACACAGTCTGGCAGATGGAAGTGAATCATGGTGCCCCAGTGACTTGGAAGTGCCCAGATATGCAAATGTGTGAATTGGTGCAATAGATTATTCAAATGCATGGATGCTTTGCCTTTGGGGTAGCCCTGCTTCCGAGCCGTGGTCACCTCCCCGTGTGTAATCCCCCCTCCCTCCCCCCCCACCACTATTCCAAGAGACGTGAGGCAGGGATGACTGTTCCAGTGACACAAGGTGACACGGCTGTGCCGGTGGCCTCGCAGGCCACCCACTCAAGAGTGAATGGATGAATGGTTCTTTCTTTGTGAATTTGACGTCTAGCTTTTTGCAAATAAAATTGTGCTCAAATTCATTTTGGAATTGAACAAGCTGCTTAATTTTTGTCACCAAATTGCTGTTGTCAGAACCGAAACTGAAAGGCAAAATTGAGTGGTTTATATAATAATGTTCAAAACCATTTACAGACCTTGCAAATGCATCATGTCCCTTTTGATTTCTGAAGAAACACTGGATGACTCTTATTTGAAATTGGAAACAGGGAGGTTCGCAACCATTTATTTTATAAAGAATTGTGCGTTTAGAAAATAGTTTAAAGTCTGTTCGCTTTCTTGACAAGATTTCGAAAAAAGTATTGCAAGCACTCTCATGTAAGTTCAGTAAGTGCTGCCAACAGCTGGTTACCTAAGCACAAAACGTTGAAGCATAGAAACCACGGTTTTCTGGCCAAAGTAGCTCTAAAGCTCACTTATTAAATAACGTTATCTAGTTAGTTTATTCCATACATTAAAGGAGGTTAAGGAAGACTCAACACATGGATAACTTTCTAATCAAATTGTAATTTCTTGTTTTCTTCAAAAAGAATATATCAAGCTCTGGCTACACAGACAATACTCATTAGATGAGACCCACCTCTCCTGTCAATTAAAGGTGCCACAGTACAAGATGAGGCTGGTACATGTTGCATGGTTATTTGTCAAATTAGCGACTAATAGCATACCTTCCCCCACCGCAGTTTGATCCATCTGCCACTGGTCTGAGGCTGTAACTGCTAATTGCTAACGCCTACACAAGCGCCAAGAAGGGATATTGATTCCTTGTCCTCACATCGCAAACATGTTGAATGACACTGAGGAACCGGTGGTGATAGACCGACGTGTTATGGGGCATCTAGCTGCTGCAGGAGGCTAATTTACTGGGGCTGTGTACATACATGCACATACTGCTGCTGCTGCTCGCACTTACAAAACCCTTAGACTGTAACACATGAGGACAGGTGACAAGTGGTTAGTGAGGAAGAAATGTGCACACTTACACGACAAGTACTAAGTCAGCAGATGTAATTAAATCTCAGGCTTTAAAAAGCAATGAGTATGTGTATGTTTGGTGGATCAATAATGATGGACAGACAAGACAAAGAAGATTAATCAAAGTGCTCAGAAAACAGAGCACTTAGGCAAGCAATGAATATGTTAGGAAAAGCTCACAGGGACAGATATCTGTTGAAATAAATGTAAGAAAGGCTTCAAGGGGCTATTACTTAGTATTATTATTATTGATTTTGTATCCATGTGTGAGTGTGATGTTAATATCTTTATTGATTCGCCACTTCTGAGAAGCTTCTGATGGACACGACTCACAGATGCATCTCATAAAGATCTCGGTTTCAGATTTCATTACAATGTCGGGACCGTTCCCTCATTTCCTCGAGGAGCGTTATGAGCATCGATCCGATCCGTAAAGAAAGCATACGTTTGCGTTATTTATTTATTTTGGAGCGTAGTGCATCAAAGAAAACTGGGACTGGGAGTGCCTGAGTCAATATGGCTGCCGGCCAGGACAAGCTAATTTATTTGGCTTGGCTTCAGATGTTTTGCATAACATGACTTGAACTGACTCACAATAGAAAGATGGGAAAAAAATCAGATGGAAGCACAGATGGAAGTAGAGCTCATGTGTAAAAATCACTGGAAATAACCAAAAGGAAACTGAACTGCACTACTTCATGTACACAGGGCCGTTTATAAGACTTCAAGGGACCCTATTATTCTCATGTATTGCTTTAATAAATTGTATTATGTGCCTCTGCCATGACATGCTATAATGATCAAAAAGGTCTTTAGGTGTCTCAAACTGCCTGTGTTGGAGCACCTTTTTCACCCTATGTCTAAAACAAGAGCCCAGTCTGCTCTGATAGGATGTCCCGCCCCTTGGCCTATCACGTACAATGGGCTGGAGCAATATAGTGCAGTGTGCGAAAAAGTACACGTCCCACCGTCCGGGACGTGTTATTTACAATATCGGACAAGTAGATCTTTCAATTGACTTGTCCGGCGGACAAGTGACGTTTTTCGCCCTGATTTATTGACAAATTATTGATGCATTCAGTTTACAAAAGGCAGAACTCATTCGCAAATTGTACGTGTCCGCCATTGTTCGTTTAGAAGTGTTAGTTTCGGTTCTGCTTGTCAATTCCTAAGGAAATGCATCTCGCCGCTTTCTGTACAGTTAGACGGGGGCGGGCGGAGCAGGAAGTGTAGCACAGTGCCAGGGTTGGGAAGCAAAACTCGGTTCCGAGTAGGAACAAATAACAATTGTCCGGAACCGGGATTAATAATAAAGAGTTGTGAGGACAGGAGGCGAGGCCCCGCGGACTGCAGCTCTCTCTCTCTATGCTCCGTATCAGCTGATCGCTGCATGGTGCAGCTCAGCGTCTCTCTATCTCTCTTTCTACACACAGCGGATCCGCTGCCCGTTTAACAGCCTCATCTTTGTCAAACTTTCTATGTTCTTTCCCTAACACGTAATGAAGGTTATTAAGCGTTTTAACTCCTATGTTGTTAATATTGACCGCCATTTTCCTTTATGAAGTGAAGCAGCCTCCCTGTCTGTGTCCTTACGCTGTCCTCACATCCCCGGACCCCCAGACACAGAGGAGCACAGGGATGTCAGTATTGTTTATGAAGCAGGGTATAGAAAGTACATTATTGAAATGAAAATACTATTTATTTACTTTTACAAACAGTGCGCAGCTGGGCAGCTGCAGCATGTGTATTGCAGGACATGTGTAAGCGTGCAAGCGTCTTTGAGTTGTAGAAAAGTGCTAGGCCTATAGGCTAGTATAAATATAATGTATTATTATTATTAGGTTATGTCCTATGTGGTGGACATGTGTGGTTGGACTGTGCCTCACAGGCAGGTTGCAGTGTAACATCAGAGGAGACTGGGCCAATTGTACATTCTCAAACTGCACCATCTAGAACTAACTAAACAATGCAGAGATTATTTTTATATAATTGTATTCAATAACCGTAAGAAATTAAACAGTATGAAGTGATTTGTAAATAGGAATACAGATTTGACTTAATGTTTTCATAAATATATTTTTCTCCCAGTTTGTCATGGGACTTATTTACCCTCTCAAAGAACCGGAATCGTTAACCAAAAATAACCGGAATCGAAAAGCAGAACCGGAATCGTTAAAATCCAAACGATACCCAACCCTATGTGTGATGCAGTCAAATCTTACCGCTCACTTACGTTAGCGGTGTCATAAAAAACGTGGGAAAATGTTAAATGCGATGACAAAGAAGAAGATTCCAGTGGCCCCAATTTTTGTCCATTCTGGACAAGTGAAAAATGTATTCGGACAAGTAAATTGCCAAACTCACTTGTCCATGGACAAGTACTCTCTAAAAACGTTTTCTCACACTGTAGTGGTGCAGTGAAGAGTCCTAAAATCCGGAAGGAGTTAGCATTTTATCACTACCGGTTCCCTCGTCTCAGAGTCAAAGGGATTTCTCCATTGGATTTTGGAAAATAGCTCAAAATAAGGTCTGTGGTTGACTCAAATTTAAGAGACGGATCACGTTTTTTTCTACGACATTAAATACATCAGCAGTGACCCCAAAGGTGATTTTTAAAGAGTTTACGTGTCTGAAAAACCATGGTTGTTAACAAGTGGCTGAATGGGACTACAGAAGTTGTCAAGGGCGTTGGACGTCGTTACGCCAAACTCGTAAACACTCCCGCTAAGTTTGTTTGCCCCTGTTCTGCTTGAAAGCAAGTACCTGCGCTCTTGCAAACTGTTAAAACAAACGCTTCAACTTGTACAATTTTGAATCTGTATTTTTGAATATCGATCTTAAGTTGGCGTGACGTTGGCGATTAGATTTATGATTCGAAAATTATAAAAGTACGGTAGACATGTGGATATGATCTGGCTGAATAATATGTGCATTTATTAAACAGGTTCGTTTTCCACAGATCTTATTTTTTACAATATTCCAAAATCCTATGGAGAAATCCCATTGCTTTTTTGTCTAGGGAACCCATGCGCAGCTTACTTTCGGGTCGGCCTACAAAAATGCGTCATCACTCTATAGAACCGCAAGTGCTACGTAGTGATGTCACTATGTCTCAGAAGTAAACAAAGCACTACAATGGAGGGGCAAGGGGGGAGTGTATGGGAGAGAGCCTCTGGAGGCAACTTTGGGATTTTAGCCTTTGCAGACCATTTACATACACTTAACAAACTGCCGTGAAGGTAAACATCCAAAAAGCATAGTACCCTTTAATAGCAACCAGTATTTCCTAATGACAACAGCTAATGGTAACAAGCACCAACTAATGGGTCCCTGCCTTTTCCCTTTTGATTATGTGTATTGTTAAACTGTGGTTTTATATGCTGGACCCACAGGACTTGCAAAGCCAATCTACTGCAGCCTGCTTTGTTTCTGGCTCTATTGAACCAGAAAAGATGGACGCTTAGTGGATATCTGGGGGGCTTTTGTGCTTGTGATGGTCCGTGTGTTCAATTTCATTACACTTACTGACACACCTCTCGAAATTAACTGGATGAAATCAGGAAATCAGGCAGCACTGCTATCTCAGACAATTTCTGTGCTCTCTTAAACTCCCATCACTATTGATTGCAGAGTGTAATATACAGCGTGCTCTGCACTATTGATTGCTGAATATATACATTATAAGCTAGCCGTAACATCATATATCATTTGTACAGATTAGATGATTGCTTCCTCCGAGCCGTGAACAAGAAGACAAGGTCTAAATTATCCTGCCTGACGAAAATCTGCCGCACTTATCTCAAAACTGCTCTGATTGTAACCTTTTCCTTACTTTCAGTGTGAAAAACAGCCAGAGCAAGAGTGTTGTCATTTCCAGGTTTAACATATTTTTAACAGCTACTTATTGGTCTTTCTCCAGGAATTGTATTCCAATCCCACCTCTAAAAAAGACTCACGGTTTCCTTCGGTAAGGCATGTCACTCCTTTAACAAAGGAAAGTGAAGGTTGTTCTCATGTAAACATGGTCCCTGTTTACTTGTCATGATGATGCATGAATGGCAGTGGTGCATAAGGAGTAGGGTTGAAATGCTTAGTCACTCAATCAATAGTTGTTCGACAGAAATCATCAACATAATCAATTTAGGCAACAATGCTATTCATTTAAAATGTCCAAGCTACTAAAATGTTAAAGCAAGCAGATAGACAAAATCATAATAAAATGATATCTTTGGTTTTCAACAGTTTGGATGGACAAAACAAGAGATATGAGGACATGAAAATTGCCTTCTAGAAAATTGTGTTTAAAGACTACAACTTATTTGCAACAGTTATATAAATGTTAAGTGACATTTGATTTAAAATATTAAGGAAATGCTGTTAATTAACATATCTGGCATATGTGTCAACTGACAACATATCAAATACATTTCACAGAAAAATATCCAATGACCTTATTCAGAATTTTTTTTTTTTTTTGTATGGTTTTGTTAAGGCGCTGGCAACACATGTTATTTAAATATAAAAGGAAACCACAATCTTGTAGTTACTGCAACCAAATTGCATGTGTTGCCCAAACCACAGACAGGAAACCTGGACTCTGGTATCAAAGTCCAAATACCATTTTTTGTAATTTGCAGTCCCAATACATTTGACCTTTATCCATATAAAGCTCCAGAACACTGCCAAAACCTCAGGATCCATCTTAAGAAGTGATACTATGTCCACAGTGTCAGCTCTGTTCCTCACATGGTTCTCGCATGTTCAGGATTTTGATTGAATCCGACAGGACCTGAACATCTCCTGATAACATGAGCCTCACAAACTGCACCTGCAGCCAGGCAATCAAAACACCAATACATTACTCACTAACCTAAATCTTGGTAGAGATTGCACATGTTATACTATTTGGGTAAGGGCAGCTTTGATTCTTAGCCAGAGTCAGTAGACAACTAATAACATAGGCCAGGAATCAAAGTTCAAGTGAGAAAATGAGTTGGATAATGAAGCGATCTCGACAATGGGTATTCAATTTAACTATTAAGAAACAATTTACTGATGACATTAAAACCACTTTGTCTGACATGGTTCATGGTCCAATTTCCAAGTCCAAGTATGTCTAGTTGCTTTTGTGTTTAGATGTGTGTGTGTGTGTGTGTGTGTGTGTGTGTGTGTGTGTGTGTGTGTGTGTGTGTGTGTGTGTGTGTGTGTGTGTGTGTGTGTGTGTGTGTGTGTGTGTGTGTGTGTGTGTGTGTGTGTGTGTGTGTGTGTGTGTGTGTGTGTGTGTGTGTGTGTGTGTGTGTGTGTACATTTATAAGCACCTTTAATTGGTGTTAGATAGCTTAGGTCCTTCGGGTACGGAGCTCATTATTATGTTGTCTTTTACCTGTTGTTTTATTTCTGTGCAAGCACTGTTCTCAATTAGGAAACATGATGCTCTGTAAACTCTAATAATTCACATCACACCAGATATAAATACTGTAAACATTATGTAAATGGTTTCGCAGAGCCGTGACGGGTTGATTATCATTCCATATGTACTCTTTAATTGCTAGTCTGATCGTTTCAGATGGCAATATCTATTGGTTAATGTATGGGTGTAAATGCTTAAGTTGACATGCTTTGCAAATGTGTATTAACCTCCTTGGCAATACTTATTTACCATATGTCATTAACTTTAGGAGCAGCACATAGTGTACACACAGTGGTGTATTTAGGTGGAGAAAACACAGTTTAACACAGATGATAATCGGCTGAGTAAATGCATTCTTCTTCTTGAGTTATGATAATAGTAGAATAGTAAAGGAGCATGGCTAGGGGGATTTAAATCAGACTAACAGGGGGGATATTCAAACGTGGGACACACACTTTAAACAAAATATGTAAACAATAAAAATAATAATAATACAAATTACATTTGGTAAGGAATATTAATAACGGGATTATACAGCAGGGACAAACATTTAGAATTTGTCTAATTTCTTTACTAAAGTTGAACATGATTAGGGACATGGCAGTTTGGACTACTTCTGCTAACGTCAGAATAATTATATAGGAATTTGAATATCCTCTGTATATAACATTGTTTTAAACATGTAAATCCAAGCTTTTACAAATAAGCATTAGCCCTATTAAATGCAAAGTATATTATATGATGTCTTGGGGACCTTAATGGCAGCAAATGCTATGACCCTTACCTGTTATCCTCCATTAGCTGTCTGTCTGTGTTTCCTCTGCCAAACAGGCCCAATGTTACCGCTTTGTCCATGTTTGGGAATCTCCTCAGACATGTTTGTGATCCCAGAAGTCTGAAATGTCCCAGGTATAACATTCACTCTTAAAAACACAGACGCAAAGTAAAAAACGCATAGCTACACTGAAAAACTAGTGTTAGCAGTTAGCTTATCTGTCCTGAAGAGCCAGCAGTTAAATGGGCCTATCCGCAGACGTTAACGCGCCGACGTGTTTATCACTTTTTTCTACAAAAGACTCACATCTGTTAATTGAATGTAGTCAACACATGGTTCATGAACACTGTAGTAACTTTGTTTTTGACTAAACAGTTATTAGCGGTAGCCAATGAAACTGCAGCTGGGACACAGGCATAATCAGTTAAAGGGCACTGTCACAAATTCCTTTCCCCTTTTTTTTATATTTTAAGGCCTTTTGCCTTTATATGAGATAGGACAGGTAGACTGAAATAAAGGGACAAGGGGGGAGCAAAGCGGCTTCATGTCGGTTTCGAACCCCGGCCACTGCAACAACAAATCGATTCCAATTTCTGCCCCACACTTTGGCCGTGATGCCCTGTTAAAAAAAATGCAATTCACGGCCAAAGTGGCCTTTGTGCCCCTGTCAAAAGTAAAAAAAAAATGTCCTGTGGTATTGGTATTTTGACTAGCAATTTAGTTAAATTGTTTCGTTTATCAACGCTACAACATAGCGTTTCGTGAGTCGGTTGTCGTTGTTGGGGGGGAAAGCAAACAGCTGTTTGCTGCGGAGCACAGCGCGAGCAGGCTCCTGTGAGCGGGAGGGCGCTCCTTCTTCACTACAGACTATCGCGCCACCTAACCATTCGCCAAAATGTTTTTAATACGAGCGGTAACCGGCCAAGCGCCGGGCAAAAAACAATCTTCTAATAAAAGAAAGTCACCGGAGGAGCTAAAGGAGTGACAGGGAGTTGGCTGCAGTGCCGCGTCCTAAAACGCTTTTATAATCTATCGATTAGATTTATGATTCAAAAATGATAAAAGTAGGGTAGACATGTGGAGATTATCCGGCTGAACAAAACGTGCATGTATCAAACAGGTTTGTTTTCCACAGACCTTATTTCCAGCTATTTTCCAAAACCCTGTGGAGAAATTCCATTGCTTTCTGTGGAGGGAACCAGCAGCTTACTTCCTGGTTTTAGGACGTGTCACTGCACCTCTCAATATGATGCCAGTATAAACAAGGTCTTCTGTCGGCTCTGTACATCAATGCCGACCTATGCTGACAAGTAAGTGAAGAGTAGACAATATAAAGGTATTGGCGAAATGTCCCAGCAGTTTAGGATAATGAAGGTTCTAATCAAATCTATTACATATAGCCATTACATGTCTAACTCCTAATGACAGGAAGGCAGAAAGTGCATTATACAAATAATAATACTCATAATAATAGCAGACATTTTTTAACAATGACCACAATATCCATCCATCCATCCATCTTCTCCCGCTTATCCGTGGTCGGGTCGCGGGGGTAGCAGTTCCAGCAGAGAGCCCCAAACTTTCTTTTCCCTGGCGACATCAACCAGCTCTGACTGGGGGATCCCAAGGCGCTCCCAGGCCAGCGAAGAGATATAATCCCTCCACCTGGTCCTAGGTCTACCCCTTGGTCTCTTCCCAGCTGGACGTGCCTGGAACACCTCCCTAGGGAGGCGCCCAGGTGGCATCCTAACTAGGTGCCCGAACCACCTCAACTGGCTTCTTTCGACGCGAAGGAGGAGCGGCTCAACTCCGAGTCCCTCCCTGATGACCGAACTTCTCACCTTATCTCTAAGGGAGACACCAGCCACCCGGCGGAGGAAACCCATCTCGGCCGCTTGTATCCGCGATCTCGTTCTTTCGGTCATGACCCATCCTTCATGACCATAGGTGAGGGTAGGAACGAAAATGGCCCGGTAGACAGAGAGCTTTGCCTTCCGGCTCAGCTCCCTTTTCGTCACAACGGTGCGGTAAAGCGACTGCAATACCGCTCCCGCTGCTCCGATTCTCCGGCCCATCTCACGCTCCATTGATCCCTCACTCGAGAACAAGACCCCGAGATACTTGAAATCCTTCACTTGGGGTAAGGACTCATTCCCTACTTGGAGTGGACAGTCCATCGGTTTCCTGCTGAGAACCATGGCCTCAGATTTGGAGGTGCTGATCCTCATCCCAGCCGCTTCACACTCGGTTGCGAACCGATCCAGTGAGTGCTGAAGGTCGCAGACCGATGAAGCCATCAGAACCACATCATCTGCAAAAAGCAGTGGTGCAATCCTTAGTCCACCGAACTGCAGACCCCCCCCCCCCACGACTACGCCTCGAAATCCGATCCATGTATATTACAAACAGGATTGGTGACAAAGCGCAGCCCTGGCGGAGGCCAACCCTCACCGGAAATGGGTCCGACTTACTGCCGAGGACCCGGACACAGCTCTCGCTTTGGGAGTACAGAGATTGGATGGCCCTGAGTAGAGACCCCCTCACCCCATACTCCCGCAGCACCTCCCACAGTAACTCCCTGGGAACCCGGTCATACGCCTTCTCCAAGTCTACAAAACACATGTAGACCGGATAAGCGTACTCCCAGGCCCCCTCCAGGATCCTTGCGAGAGTAAAAAGCTGATCCGTCGTTCCACGACCAGGACGGAATCCGCATTGTTCCTCCTCAATCTGAGGTTCGACAATCGGCCTGACCCTCCTTTCGAGTACCTTGGAGTAAACTTTCCCGGGGAGGCTGAGTAGTGTGATGCCTCTGTAATTGGCACACACCCTCTGATCCCCCTTTTTGAAAAGGGGGACCACCACCCCGGTCTGCCACTCCTTCGGTACCGTTTCCGACTTCCACGCAACGTTGATGAGACGTGTCAACCATGACAGTCCCTCAACACCCAGAGCCTTCAGCATTTCCGGGCGGATCTCATCCACCCCCGGGGCTTTGCCACTGTGGAGTTGTTTGACGACCTCAGTGACCTCCCCCCGGGAGATTGGCGTTGATCCCCCGTCATACTCCAGCTCTGCCTCTAACATAGAGGGCGGAGTTGTCGGGTTCAGGAGTTCCTCAAAGTGTTCCTTCCAACGTCCCAACACTCCATCAGTTGAGGTCAACAACGTCCCATCCTTACTGTACACAGCTTGGATGGTTCCCTGCTTCCCCCTCCTGAGGTGTCGGACAGTTTTCCAGAACAACTTTGGTGCCGCCCGAAAGTCCTTCTCCATGTCTTCTCCGAACTTCTCCCACACCCGCTGCTTTGCCTCGGCCACGGATGAGGCTGCTGCCCTTCGGGCCTGTCGGTACCTTGCAACTGCTTCGGGAGTCCCCCGGGATAACAAATCCCTGAAGGCCTCCTTCTTCAGTCGGACGGCTTCCCTGACCACCGGTGTCCACCAGGAGGTTCGAGGGTTACCGCCCCTTGAGGCACCTAAGACCTTGAGACCACAGCTCCCCACCGCGGCTTCGGCAATAGAGGCTTTGAACACCGACCACTCTGGTTCAATGTCCCCAACCTCCACAGGAATGCCCGAAAAGCTCCGCCGGAGGTGTGAGTTGAAGGCCTCCTGAACTTGGGCCTCCTCCAGACGTTCCCAGTTCACCCGAACTACACGTTTGGGCTTACCAGGTCTATCCAGAGGCTTCCCCCGCCACTCGACCCAACTCACCACCAGATGGTGATCAGTTGACAACTCCGCCCCTCTCTTTACCCGAGTGTCCAAAACATACGGCCTCAGGTCCGATGATACGATAACGAAATCGATCATGGACCTTCTGCCTAGGGTGCTCTGGTACCACGTACACTTATGAGCATCCTTATGTTCGAACATGGTGTTTGTTATGGCCAATCCATGACTAGCACAGAAGTCCAGTAACAAACCACCACTCCGGTTCAGATCAGGGGGGCCGTTCCTCCCAATCACGCCCCTCCAAGTGTCTCCATCATTGCCCACATGTGCGTTGAAGTCTCCCAGCAAGACTAAGGAGTCCCCTTCAGGAGCCCCATACAGGACTCTTTCCAGGGTCTCCAAGAAGGCCGAATACTCTGAACTGCTGTTGGGTGCATAAGCACACACAACAGTCAGAGTTTTCCCCCCCATAACCCGCAGGCGTAGGGAGGCGACCCTCTCGTCCACTGGGGTAAACTCCAACAACGAAGCACCTAACCGGGGACTTGTGAGTATCCCCACACCCGCCCGGCGCCTCACACCTTGAGCAACTCCGGAGAAGAATAGAGTCCAACCCCTATCCAGAAGTAAGGTTCCAGAGCCGACGCTGTGCGTAGAGGTGAGCCCAACCAGATCCAACTGGTACCGCTCCACCTCCCGCACAAGCTCCGGCTCCTTCCCCCCCAGAGAGGTGACGTTCCACGTCCCCAAAGCCAGCTTCTGCCGCCCGGGTCTGGTCCGTCGAGACCCTCCGCTTTCACTGCCACCCGTCTGGCAGCGCACCCGACCCCATCGATGTTTCCCGTAGGTGGTGGGCCCGCGGGACAGAGAAGCGGAGGTGTTGCCCACGTTGCCTTTTCGGGCTGGGCCCGGCCGGGCTCCGTGGCAAGCCCGGCCACCAGACGCTCGCCGACGAGTCCTCCTTCTGGGCCTGGCTCCAGAAGGGGACCCCGGGCTTCCTCCGGGCCGGGTATCCTCACTTCTTGTTTTTCCTTTCATGAGGTCTTTTGAACCAATCTTAGTCTGGCCCCTTGCCTGAGACCAATTTGCCATGGGAGACCCTACCAGGAACACAAGGTTCCAGACAACACAGCCCCCAGGTTCATCAGGGCACACAAACCTCTCTACCACGGTAAGGTGCTGGTTCTTCAGAGAGGATGACCACAATATCATTATTTTAATAAACCAAATATGAACAATTGAGGAAAATGAGGAAGAACTGATGATTAAAATGTTGTAGTACAAGTAGTAATGTAGTTAGTGCATAAATTATTGCAACAAATGTGTTAATTTTCTTCATTATTAGTCGATTTTTTTTTGGTGGACGAATGCTCCGGGCCAGTGGTTACAATGGTGGGGCCAGTGACAATACCATTTTACCCTTACTGTCTACCCCTGACTGACTTATGTGGTTTATGGCTGAACTTAACTATACGTTTAAGAAACACTATTGCTATTCAGCCGTTTGTAAAACGACTGGTGTTGACGTTAGTGCTACACTTTTCAGTCATGTTGATTGACCAGCGTAATTTAACCAAACAGCCTTTGTGCCTCATGTGGCCTTTGTGCCCTGTCATGTGGCCTTTGTGCCCTTAAAAAAAATGTGAACGGGAAGGCCAAATGGCCTTGCCCCTAAAATGACGAAATTCCAAGCCTGGTCAGGGCACTTGTATGAAGGTAGATATGGTGCAAAATGCGAGAGCGTGTAAAACCTGATGTGAGCACTTGTAGAAAAAAAATCTGAGCTTGTGTGCTTACATTTACACTTGTATAAAATATCCACGTAACTGTGAACCAAATGTACACTTGTAAAAAATATCCACGTAACTGTGAACCAAATTTGAAGTCACAGAAGAAAAAAAAAAGTTTTGTAGCTTGTAGAAAAAAAATGAACTTAGAGATGAAATGTTCACTTGCAGAAAAATACATATTTTTTAAATATATTTTCCATTACAACTGCAACTTTATTTATTACAACCTCTCAAATCAGTCATTACAACTTGACGAATCTGCTCTGTGGCAGTATAAATCGACGAATCTGCGGTCTTGACTTTTGCTACACTTCTTGCGATAAATGTGTCGCAAAAGTAATTTTCACCTGTAGATGTGGGGGGAGGGAGGGGGGTTGGAGCGAAGGGGTGGAGCTATCAGAACAACGAGGCTTGGGTCAGTCACAGTCAGGTCGAACCGGATGACAGCGGGGCTAACTGTTCGTGTCGCTACCAGTCCGCTGACATGGCGCGTCAATCAACGGTACGTTTTGCCCAGTATTACTTTGAATATTATTATTGTGATTGAGGATTAAATCCGCTTTGAAGACCACCGTTTTATATCGTGCAGTTTAGCGGCGAAATAACGTCAGTCAGCCAGCTAACGCTAGCTTTGTTGAGTTTATGCTAGCTAAACAAGTAGTGGTTGTAGTCTATACAGCAGTAATTCATATATTATAGCCTACTGCTTTGGCACTAACGGTTGATAACCGTTTATGAAAATAAAACCAATTGAACTGTACTGAAATAATGACAAGTTTTATAATTGTCTTGGGCTCCTGCTGTGTTTTTAAAGCCTTTGTAAATTATCCATGCTATTTTCTATTTAGCTAACGTCGAAGTAGTGTATGTGAAATCAACCTCACAATAAGATGTGTGTATATTACAATTATTAATGTCATATTTCAAGATGATTACTTAGATATTACAATATGGTTGGTTGAGCTGGAGTTCATTATTGAGCTTACAAGTTAACGTCACAGTCATCTGAAGAACGAACCCAAACCTTGTTGTTTTTATTAATTGTATTACAAATTGATATCAAATAAACAGTAAGCATTGGTAACACAATTTCCAAAGTTACAGTAAAATAAAAAGGACCCTGACTCGGACAATACACAATCCAACATGTTCAACAGAAGAGAATCAGTTATATTGTTTGTACACATGGTACTTTACATACATATATATCTGTTTGTTTAAGGTGTTCAGGTGATGCAGACCGGCAGGACCAGAGAGTGAGAGACAGAACTGGACTCCTCACAGCAGTGAACTTCAGCACAGGTACAAATACTCTTTTTTCATACTGTACAAAGAATCAAGAAAGATATTGGTTTAAATGAATGAAGTATTGACTTGAATACACTGATATACATTCCATTAAACAATACTAAATACTAGATCATCTACACATCAGTTAAGTTGAGGGTTTTTTCCATGCAAAAAGTCACATTTAGATGTTAACAAGCAATATGACTTTGTCAGCTTTCTAATTTAATGTATTGAAGGCAAAGATATTTAACACATAGTGAGAACTGCTACTATTTATCTCTCAATATTGTCTGTAAAAAACGTGGTAAAGGTTATTCTTTCAGTGAGACAACAGAGCAAGCTTCTACAGTTGCACTACGTTTTGATAACAGTTAAATATTATTTTGATAATAACATATATTTCAATGTTTATGAATTTCATACTGTTCATTCATAATCTGATTACAATTAAAAAAATAATGATAACAGCCCCATAACACACAAACACACCTCTTTCATAAATAACACACTTGTTCTGCAATAATGTTTTATGTTTGCTGTAATTTTTGTTAGGAAAGGACATGCCCGAAAGACACGACATCTTCTCCTTCTCTGAGGGTCAAGAAGAACATCCAAGAGGAACATTAAAAGCTGATGTTATGAGATTTTAAGACCAGTACAGGACATTCACTAAGAAACTATTTTTATTGTGAAAACAAAGATCTGCACACCGAATATTTTTGTAGTCTATCAGGACCATCATTTGTTTGTGACGCTGCCTGCACCTCAGAGAAGGGGTGGTTATAGTCAGGCTTATAAAGTGTGACGAAACACATAGTCAGCTGATCGAATGCACCTATTTCCACATCTACACTCCATCAGCTGATTATTTCTATTTGCCTCACTTTATGAGCTTCACATCACTTGTGTCTTGTACCGCAGAGTTTGCAACGTCACAAATAAATGGGGCTATCTTCAGTCAGATGTGAATGTGTAATCTAACATTTTCAGTAAGAATAATGGACAAAAGGAGAGCAAATACAAATACAATTTATTGAAATGTGAACCAAAAGTTAATCAAATGTTTTAAATAAAAAGCACATATGGACAGAAGGTGTAAACCTATTAAATGTATAAGTAAACACATTTAGTCAAATAACGTGACAGACTAGGCCTGTGCAGTTGGTATCAGCTTTGCCCAGCATGGGCTCCTTCATCAGCCCTGGTCCTCCTCGCTGAGGAAAGACCCTCAGTCCTCTCCAAACCAACAGACAGGACGTCCATCACACGGAGGTTTCTCCCTGAAGTCTCTGCAGCCCTCTGGACACCACGCTGTCTCAATCCGTCCACACTGAATATGAGAGGGGAAAAATGAAAATAATAAATGCTTTAGACAATAAGAAACATAAAGTTGACTGTTGAGTTGCTCAGTTTTTTTTAGATTGTCAATACTATTACTGTATAACTAATATCTCAGGTTAAGAGGCACCTTCAAATAAAGATTGGTCTTTAAATACATGTTGTCTTTTGAATTGTTTGTCTAAAGTCAAGGATCTCGAACTGGTACTTAGTTTTAATGATACAGTCTGGTTATTATGCTGTTTGGAGGAGGCCTCACAGGTAAGAGCACTAACTAGCTGTACACATGTAACACATGTACCTTAGCTTGACTTAAATGTATTACACGTATAGTTCAGTGATGGCAAAATATAAATAACTAATGTCATGCAAACATATTAATATTTGCTTGATTCCAGAGTTGAATTTAGCACAATTGCATACAAACGTTAAGGGATTTTAAGATTCTGAAGTCTTCGTTCTAAATAGAAAATAGCATGGATAATTTACAAAGGCTTTAAAAACACAGCAGGAGCCCAAGACAATTATAAAACTTGTCATTATTTCAGTACAGTTCAATTGGTTTTATTTTCATAAACGGTTATCAACCGTTAGTGCCAAAGCAGTAGGCTATAATATATGAATTACTGCTGTATAGACTACAACCACTACTTGTTTAGCTAGCATAAACTCAACAAAGCTATCGTTAGCTGGCTAACTGACGTTATTTTGCCGCTAAACTGCACGATATAAAACGGTGGTCTTCAAAGCGGATTTAATCCTCAATCACAATAATAATATTCAAAGTAATACTGGGCAAGTAATGGGCAAAATGTACCGTTGATTGATGCGCCATGTCAGCGGACTGGTAGCGACACGAACCGTTAGCCCCGCAGTCTCCAGTCACCCGAGCCTCGTCCTTCTGATAGCTCCGCCCCTTCGCTCCAATAGGGTGGAATAAATGTGTCGTTAGCCTAAAAAGAAGTCACACGTTTCTCAATCTCGAGGATGCTGGCTTGGTAGTCGCGTACTTCCAAGTCACTTCCTTCAGAAACGAAGCAAGTATACTTCCAAGGCTTTAGGAAAACGAAGAAGAATGGAACAGGCTAACAAGTGTGCCACTCTCTCTAACGGTTTCAACATAAACTGTACCGAAAATAAATACCTCACGATGTCTATCTTATTATGAACTTGCTTTACTTTCACGGAACACATTTTTGGTGATAACAAATGTAACAAAGTAACATATTTACCAACACATGTTCTACGCCACTACATACTTACATTTAAATGTGTGCTGCGTCGGTTCAGCCATTCTCCGCAAGGGTTTTTGAAATTGGTCCGTGCGCAAAGCATTGTGGGGATTTTAAGGACGCGAAGTCTACCCATGTGCAGCCTCGACATTTCCGAGAGGGGTCTGCCTGCAGACCCATGGATGTATAATAAGAACTGGATACAGCGTGGGAGGCGGGCCTCATTCATTCCTATGAGAGTTGCTCATTGGCGCATGATGACAAAATGGGCCAACTTTTGAGAGAGTGAAATGTCACAGATTACCCGGCATGCCTGAGAAGTACCCGTATGTGCGCTCATAGCTAGGGTTGCCAACTTCCAGAAATGGATAAACGGGACACATGCGTGCGCGCGAAGATTTTCAGGTTTCTGGCGGATTTAGTTACTTTTTTTTGTTACTTTATTTCGGTTTTAGGGTTAGGGTTATGTTATTTAATTCTTTTGGGGGAGCCAGCCCCTAGGGTTCGGAAAAGTTTTTGGGGGTCAAACCCCCCAAAACCCTCAAAATGCATAGAAAACACAATGGTCTTACACCTGCATTAGGCTACTACATCACATTGTACATCAGCATGTTAAAATCGGATAGGTGGGCACTAGGGACATCTGGGCACCTCGATGTACAATTGGCTATTTTGTCCAAAATGTTAAAAAATAAAATATTTGAAAAATGGTATTAAGTAATGCAAAGTATACATGATGTGAACATGCACGGTACATCATTATTAGACTTAATGTTATCCTTCAACCAACCATTTCCCCAGCATTTTCTCATCAATCAGCTGACTGACTCTCTCACACACATGCGAGCATTGTGCCTGCTCTGTCAACTGAGCGGTCCTAGCGCCCTTCGCATACAGCACACAAACACACAGGCACGCAGCCAGCCAGACACACTGCATTGCGCGCAAACAGAATTTTTTATTTTATTTTTCCCTTTACACCGGAGTCCGGGACAAACAAAGTCCCGTACGGGACACGCCCCTTTTGGCTCAAATACGGGGCGTCCCGGCAAATACGGGACGATTGGCAACCCTACTCATAGCGCATGCGCAACTTTAACCAAAATGCTCGTTCACATCAAGCACGTCAATTTGCGTACACGTAACAGCACCGCGCGTTCATGACAACATGGTAATGGATTGTTATTATGATGGATTTCTTCTTTCCTTAAGCCTTTCCTATGGCTTTCCCTTGTGTAGCTTTAAACACCCTGGTAAAAAACCGTTTGCCTACTAGTGCTCTGGCTCCCACCTCCAACTGTCTCAAATATATACAATTACACCAGGTGCTCTAATCACCCAGTGCCCAAAACATGCCTTCAAATAAAAGCATAGAAACTACTTTAACTTATGAGACTGACTAAGAATACATTTACAATAAACACTATAAAACAGCAAGAAAATAAATGTTAAACTATTAAATAATATAAAGAGATGTATAGCTCCAACATTCCGGCCCCTAATTGTGGCCAGTGGAAACACACAATTACTTAAATATATATATATATATATATATATATATATATAAATGGAGCTATACTCTATCTGTATCCCATCCATACAACATACAAATACAGATTCCTGGAAAAGAAATGGAGAGAAAGAAAAATAGTCTAAAGAAACAAAGAATAAATGTTCATGATGCTACGCTGCTGCATCCAGGAGCAGGCGGATCTTCAAACAGGTCTCTCCATGACACTGGTCTTCATTTGGGGCTCACAGAGCTGACCAATCCTTTTCCGTCCATCCTTCATCCAGGGTCCACTTGTATTTGCAATGAAGAACATATCTCCCGTTGGAAATGATTTTCTGAGCCTTTTCCACTCGCTCTGTCATCCAAATCCTCTTCATAAGGAGGCTCCTCTGTGTCTCCATCACTGTTCACACCATCTATCTTGAGGTTGGAAAGCATTTCTTCAACCTGTGTTTTGGTCTGATGTTTATGACTTTGTTGACTCTCTGATGTCTTGGAGCTGGTCTCCTCTTTGTGGTTTCTTCCCTGCTCCTCACTCTCCGTGTGCTTTTCCCATTGCATTGCTGATGTTTTTTCTTTTGAATCATAATGAATGTGAAGTTTGATGAGCATCTTCTCTTGTTGTTCCACTGCAAGCTGGGAGGTTAATACAACAGGGCAGCCAGAGCTGAATCCATTGTCCTGTCCACCGGCCCCAGTATGAACACTTGTCTCTGACTGTCCAGGTGAAACGTGTGCTTTGTTGAAGGATGTGCCTGTATCCTCATCTTCAATGTGAAGGGCTGACAGTTGCTTCTGGTGACACACACTGCACTTCAAATATCTCCAATAGTCTTTGATTATGTGACCAGCAGGGCAAACAAAACTAGATCCAACCACCTTTATGGAATTTGTTTCCTCATTTTCTATTTTCATATTGAAGCTTGAACATGTATCCTGTGAGTGGTGGTTGTGTTGGAGAGAAAAACAGTTGTAGTTTGGGGCAGAAGGAAACTTTATCTTTTCAGATTTCTGTTTGTTACCATTTTCCACAGATCCTTTCGATCCACGCCTAGAGTGGATTTTCAGTATGTCAAGTTTGGCATTGAGTGCAGTCAGTTTTAGGTCAAAAGCAAGTTTTGTCTTTTCTTTTCTAAGCTCCTCCTCTTGGGCTTCCAATGCATGCTTCCTCTTCAATGCAGCCATGCGTTCTTTAAGGACTGCTAAATCAGCTTTAGCTTTGATTATTGCAGATGATCTGTATGATAATCTGACTACTTTCTGTGATCTGGAATTATTGTCCTTTAAACACAACATGTGTGGTGCAATGTCATTAGGATTTACCTCGTCAGAAGATCCACTTCTGTCCTGTGATGTGGCGTCTTGCATCATTTTTCTTTGATTGGTGTTATTTAAATATCCAAATTTGTTATTTTAATCCACCGGAGAAAATGCTGATGCATGCGCATGCCTGCGCGTCAGAGTGCGTAATCACCGTGTGCACCTGTTCCACGGTCCAACTATTCTTTAAACTTTTTCCACTGTTCATTAATATGCAGCGAAAACAATGACTCCAGCACTCGAACAGTGAGGCCGTTTTCCTATACAGCCACTGGAGAAAATGTTCACATACCGCCCATGTTCCTGTGCCGTTGTTGAAGTCCGTCCAGAGCCCAATGTGTCTTTTAAAGTGAAATCCAATACTCCACTTCAAACGCGGGCAATCCAAAAATCCACAAAAAAGAACTTCAAAAAACAAGTCCGCTTTCACGGCACGGTTTTTTACTTTGTAGAGGCCAAAATTATATAGAACTAAAACAGATAATTTAACAGCCGCTGAGGCACTAGCTAGCGGATCTTACGCATGGTAATGATCCAGGTCCAGACAAGATTCTCCGTTGTGCATTTTATTCCTATAACAAAATACAATGAACAGGTTTCCTATATCTCTTTCCTTAAGCCTTTCCTATGGCTTTCCCTTGTGTAGCTTGAAACACCCTGGTAAAAAAACCGTTTGCCTACTAGTGCTCTGGCTCCCACCTCCACCTGTCTCAAATATATACAATTACACCAGGTGCTCTAATCACCCAGTGCCCAAAACATGCCTTCAAATAAAAGCATAGAAACTACTTTAACTTATCAGACTGACTAAGAATACATTTACAATAAACACTATAAAACAGCAAGAAAATAAATGTTAAACTATTAAATAATATAAAGAGATGTATAGCTCCAACACAGCCCATGTAGTAGGCTATAATATTTTAGAAATGATGAATTACAACAAACATGTGCAATATCCATTGTTAGAGCTCCGTGGGCAATATGGTCCGTTCTTATTGTGCATCCATGGGTAAAGATAAACGTATGTAGTCAGTGGTGTAGTGGGGATTTTTTTACTGGGGGGACGCTATTTTAAATTAGGTCATCCCAAACAATGCCAAACAAGTGCGCACGCGCGCAGTGCACTCACAAAACGGGCAGACAGGTCCACAGAAACTACCGGTATGCTTAGTCCTACTTTACTTACTGTACTGCAAAAAGCAGACGGCGCTGTGCTCAACAGACACACACAGACTCAAAACCATGGACACACTGGCACATACGTTACATAAACAATGTATAGGCCTAAATTGCATAAACTACAGTATTGCAACTGTTAGAAATTAAAATCAATGTTGATATGGCGTAAAAAAAACCTGAAGTTCACTAACTATTAACTTAATACTTTTATTCTGAAAATGCTTCACTTCCGGTTAGCATTAGCATGTGGCGAAATGCTGCATTTTCAAACCGTGAATCAAAGGTGAAATGACATGTCATGTTGTACACTGAGCACACTGGGTTTAGCACTCATTTATTGCCGCTGAATAACGTTTATTAGGGAATGTTTAAATAACCACAGACACCAGAATGATTTAATTTAACAATAGAACAAGGCAGGAATTGCATTGGACCCGCCCCCTGACGACGCCGGCCAATAGGAGAAGACCTCAGATGACAACAGGAAGAGCAAGCCAAGGATTGACCTCTTCCTCCTGCTGACCTGGACTGACCGGTCGGATGAGGAGAGCGCTTCCACTCGCACATTTCATTTTGTACACCACTGCATCTTTTGTGCAATTAAATGCTGTTAACTTTTATAAGCTTCCCTTGACTCTTTTCAGTCTCTCCTGCCTTCAGGGTTCTAGAATTCACTAACACAACTAAGCAGACAGCGCTGCTTTTCTCTCTCTCTATCTCCACTTTCACAGTAATGGGTTTTTATTTCTGATTATTTGTGCAGTACATGTACATGATGTTTAGTTTGCTAGTTATGACGAAGATTACTTCATGAATGCTAACGTTTTTTAGGTGGAAATGTGTTTTTTCACAGCAAAGTCACCCTCTGTACTTGGACTTATTGGGAGAATCTAAAGGCAAGAACATCCCAAATATTAATTTAGGTCTTTATTGTAGACCTTTAGTGTTGCCGTCTGTGAGGAAAATACATGGGGCTCAGAGCCTCGTATTTTTTAAATCTTTTTTTCCCTTCTAATTTGTTATTCTTTTCAAAATAACACACTGTTATTTACTCACCAATAACACACAATTATCCTTGCTTTTATTTATTGGTTTAATTCCATAATCTCTGGCTTTTTTGGTGTTCGTCAGGAACTGAATCTCAAAATAAAAATAACCGGAAACAGACGTAGGCCTATAAGGGACATTTCGAGCATCATTGCGATTGTCAACATTTTTGAGTTTAGGATGGCCGAAGACACTACACTACCCATAATCCCCAGCTATCGTTTAGGACTACAGTCCCAGTGATTACTCTTCAAGGTCTGGGATTGGATGTTGGAGTGGCAGTGCGCCAAGGTTACGCCGAGCGTCAAACAGCTGTTTGAAATGGAACGAAACCACGCCAGACTATCCAAAACTGGCATTGAACGCCCCCCTAGAACTACACACTACACTATTGTGTTTCGCAAAATGTTCTATGGGACGTCTCTACTGAACGTTTTCGTTTTTCCCACAATTAGAAGTTGCCAGTATTAAACACATTGGTGTTATCAAATGTAAAACATATAATTAATAAATGGGTGAATATCGCTGTCCATAATGCGCAGCATTAATATATAGCATTAATATATACCCACATGACAGCTCATTGATACTTTGTAATTCTACTCCACTACAATTCAGAGTTTAACCTGGTATTTTTAATCCACTACACTTATTTGAGTTACTTTGCAGATTCTGATTAATGATGTGAAATATAAACAACCCTTAAATCAGACTTTAGTTACACCTGAGTAAAATTCAGGGAAGGTGATTGTCAAGTGCCAACAATCAGGAGAGATATTTGATAGTTGGTGCTTGAGAAGACTAAACATGTATCTGCAATTGACATTAATGGAAACGAGTAATAAAGTATATTAATTACTCGTTATTCTCTACTAATAGTTAATTAAAGACTATATATTATGGCTATTTTGCACATCCCTTTCAAGATTTCAAGATTTTAAAGGTTTATTGACATATCATATACACAACTACGGTGTAGTTATGCAATGAATGAAAAACGTGGGTCACAGGTCCCTCAACAGTGCATTACAAGACATCTATCAATATGTGTGTACCTCCACCATTAAACTGTCATATTCTGCACATTTCTTATTCTATCTACATACATAAGAGTATAATCCATATGTATAATATCAGTTAAAATAAGTGCTTTAAAGGAATGGTATGCTCATGACACTCATTTTTTAAAAATTATCATCCGATAAAACAGACCAGTCTCTGCCAGTCTCTCTTTTTTTTTTTTTAATCCGATGACATTATCAGTGATTTTAAACTGATTATATACCGAAATAACATCAACACTGTGGGCGCCGCCATTTCCCGGACGTGACGTAATCCATGCGTTTGGTTTTCGAAGACACGTTGATCTCCATGTTATTTACTGTAGTTTCTCTATTCAAATATGCCTCACTGTATCGCGAAATATTGCCACAATTCTGATAGGAACAATCCACGGAATGCTCGGTTCCATCTGTTGCCAAAAGGTAAGCGTAAGAAGTACATTCGGAGGCAGTGGCTAGCGAAATGTGGCCAGCCCGAACCGAGAGATTTACAGGCTCATGTATGCAGCGAACATTTCACATTTCCGGACGACTACTCTGAGAGTATGATAAAACTTAACATGGGATTTAAAGAACAACCATTACTCAATGGAGATGCAGTACCATCGGTCTTTCTGGTGTCATCACCGACCAGGACACCAGTTCGGCCAGTAGAGAAATCGCCCTCTGCAAGTGTGAAGCGACGGAGGAGCAGAAGTAGTGCTCGGAGTAAGAATAAGGTATGTTATAGCGCATTTCCATTGCAGCGGCTAGCCCCGTTTTAACGTCCAGGCCAGGACAGTTTTTGGTGGCCTTTCCATATAGCGTAGTACCGGCTAGTGTGTATTTCCCCCCAGTTTTTCCGGCCCCATAAAATCGTGATTCTATGGCCAGGGACAACGAAGCTGAGTATGCTAAACTAGAGAGGGAATCGCTAGCAAGGGTGGTACTACATGCATACATATAGTATCTTATATCATCTTCCCATTATACACACATGCATTTCCAAACATTTGGACTACCTATGTTGCAAATGTATTATCTTTTCAATGTACACACGGCATCTATTGCACGTCTGTCCGTCCTGGGAGAGGGATCCTCCTCTGTTGCTCTCCCTGAGGTTTCTCCCATGTTCCCTTTAAACTGGGGGTTTTCTTCAGAAGTTTTTCCTTGTACGATGTGAGGGTCTTAGGACAGAGGGTGTCGTATTGTCATACTGATATGTATGGCTGAATTCCCCCATCCAATCTCTTCACATTGGTCAAAACTTGTTCCTCTGCTGACGAGTCCGAACTGAAATACTCCACCATTTTTCCGTGTGTTGACAAAGTGAACACATGGATGACGTCACGACCATCACGTGACTACTGAAAATGGCAAACATGGCGGCGGCCAGACGGAATATACAGGTCTTGATAAAAAAGAGCTATAAAATCATTATTTACCAGGGAATATCGCTGATTTTTTCAGGGTATGGTTTAAACATAACGTTTCACTAAATATTGAAGTTTTGATTAATTATCTAATGAGTGGACCATTCCTTTAACATAGTTAACATTGCAGGAAAGCAATATATTAGACATTAAGTACTTTGTCAGGCTTAATATTTATCTGTAGATAGATACACCCAACGTTTTTTTCTTATTTAAAAGAAGACCTTAATCTGTTATTTAATGTTTAAATAAAGGTTAATTCGTTTTTCTGTTTTGCACCTCCTCTTATTAATATCTTTGTACATCCTGCACTAAACTGTTTTATTGTAGAGATCACTTATAGTATCTTCTTGATTTTTTATATTTTATATTTCTATCACAGACCTTCTACTTTCCCCCTATGAAAGTATATGTACTCTTAATATTTTTTTAATCAAATATAACACATAAAAACAATAATTCAATAACGTGCTTTAACCACTAGGCGGTGCACACAAGGTACACACAGACACTTGTATGTACAACATCTGAAGATGTGTAGTTTTATTCATGCTTTCACATAATTTTACAGCATATTGCTATATTATTTCAGACTCAGTATTTACATTCTTACATTCAAAATTCAATCCAATTCAAATCAGTAATATCTTTAAAAACTACAAGTCCTTTTAAATCAGCTGTGCACCGTTATGGTGTAAATATAACCTATCTATGAATTATATCAAATGTAAAAGTCAGCCGAATTAGTGTTGATACTGCAAGGAGACGTATTGTGTGAAGAGAAATTGAAGATGTTTTTTATTGTTGATATATTTATGATACACGTCAAGTATTCAGTTTCGGCGGCATTTCTTCAGTTTTTCCAAAGGTCTTCTCATCAGGGCGCTATAAATAAAGAACTACGGCAGATCTGTAATATTTAATGCAGCCGAACCGTGTATTACAATGCCGTTATGTGATGACTTTCAAAGAGAAAAGCAAGAGCACTCGGAATTAAGTATTATTTTATTCTTTTAAAATGTTTTCCGGATTTCATATAATATAAACACCAAATCCCAGCATGCATTGCGGCTAAAACATCCAATCAGCGTAGCTGAGAATCTTGGGTAATCGCTCGAAATGCTACGTCTGTTTCCGGTTATTTTTATTTTGAAATTCAGTTCCTGACGAACGCCAAAAAAGACCGAGATTATGGAATCAAACCAATAAATAAAAGCAAGGATAATTGTGTGTTATTGGTGAGTAAATAACAGTGTGTTATTTTGAAAAGAATAACAAATTAGAAGGAAAAAAAGATTTAAAAAATACGAGGCTCTGAGCCTCATGTATTTTCCTCACAGACGGCAACACAAAAGGTCTAAAATAATGACCTAAATGAATATTTGGGATGTTCTTGCCTTTAGATTCTCCCAATAAGTCCAAGTACAGAGGGTGACTTTGCTGTGAAAAAACACATTTCCACCTAAAAAACGTTAGCATTCATGAAGTAATCTTCGTCATAACTAGCAAACTAAACATCATGTACATGTACTGCACAAATAATCAGAAATAAAAACTCATTACTCGCATAAAATGACATCAAAACGCATTTTAATGGCCAAATGAACCTTAAAATAGGCATTTTCCACCGAGAATAACACGAAGGTCGGCCATTGTTGTTGATCACGTGGTCTGGGAGCTGTTGCAGCGGACATAGCAACCACCTTAGCAACCATGAATGTGTACACATTCATGAAGTAATCTTCGTCATAACTAGCAAACTAAACATCATGTACATGTACTGCACAAATAATCATAAATAAAAACTCATTACTCGCATAAAATGACATTAAAACGCATTTTAATGGCCAAATGAACCTTAAAATAGGCATTTTCCACCGAGAATAACACGAAGGTCGGCCATCGTTGTTGATCACGTGGTCTATGAAGGTCTATGGGACGCCCTGCCCGTAGAAGCCTGACGGTCAAGGGGGCGAGATGGGTCTGGCTGCAGACCGCAGCAAGGAGGCGGATCGTATAGGGGCGTATCGTATAGGGGCGTATCGTATAGGGGCGTTTCCTAACTTTTTTTATCCAATAGCAACTTAAGGGATTTCAGCTGCTTTTATAAATCCTCGCAGAAGAAGTCATTCGTTCTAGTGATGGGAATTCCGGCTCTTCTTGGTGAGCCGGATCATTTGGCTCGGCTCACCAAGAAGAGCCGGCTCTTTCGGCTCCCAAAGGGCTCTTCAGTTTACCACATATTATACCTTTTAATTAAATCAAATGTAGCCCTGTTTTGACTAATGATTTATATGTGTACACATATATTACTTCAAGACATCCTTTGTACTGAAGTATTCAAAAGTAAAAATTACCTGTTTAATATAAATTATTTGCTGTGGCCAAATGTTTTCATTGCCTTTACAGACCCGTGTAACTCTCTGATACCACCCAATGAATGCATTGACTTGCTTGTAGAACCACGCTACACAAAACAGATAGCAACACCTATAACAACTATTTTAAAAAAGGGGCTACTGTATCAACCTATATAAAGTATATAAATATAGTTTTTCTCCCTGCAGGAGAGGGGAGCGTGCTTTGAGATCAGCTGCTAGGCTGCAGCGGGGAGAAGAGGGGGACAAAAAGAGATCTCCGTCCTCCGTGTTTTATTCTTATAGAAGTAAGAAGAGAAGTAATGGGGCAGAAACCCTCCTTTTTACGCAGCGGTCCAGACATAGACATCATAGCTACGGCGACACATATTCAGTTGCCAGTTACTTTTGGCATTAGGGCAGGGATATCTTTCAAGGTTTGAAATAATGAATTGTGCTACTTTTAAAGCAAGCAACGATGTTTTCAAATCTGTAATCAAAAAGCTCCTCAAAAACACTATAGAGAGGCGAAGTCACGCCCATCTACTTCCGGCCCATGGGACCCCGGAAGCGAAACATTTACATTGAATTCAATGGAGAGAGAAAACGTATCTTTTGATCCCGTTTGAATTGTGCCACGAACTACACATATGATGTTTGTCAATCTTAAACAATAAGTTCCATGTCAAAAAAGTCACATTTTGTCGTAAAACTGTTGAAATATAAGACTATGAAAAATACGCGACTACAAATCCCAAATCCCATTCTGGCTCGCGTAAGTGATGTCACAGGCGATAATGCTCCAAGTGGTTGCGACTCGTAATTAAAGCGAGGAAGAAGAAGAAGATCTCATAACTGATTTATTCCCTCCAATAAATAAGAGATTGCTAAAAATAAATTCACTTTTACAAGATGCCTGTGTGCTTTGTACCAGGTTGTAATCACATAAGTGATCATACCAATTGCTCGTTCTATCGATTCCCGTCTGATGAAAGGACCAGGAGTTGCTGGATCAGACATATCAGGGAATATACATGTTGTGCATGGAACATATATAGTCAAGTTAGCTACCTAGCTAGTAGCGACGAGTAGCGAGCACGTTAGTTAGCATTACATTACTTGGCCTTGTCACTTTTTGTAGCCTGACCATGAAGTTATTATTTTATTACATGAAGTAAACCAACATTTTAAACAGTCATGATGGTAAGTATTTCGTGAAACATTTGAAGAGTAGCCTACTGCGCCATCCACCGGGTGCTAAGGAAGCAGTCAGGGAGAGTCGAAGGCAGGCAGGGAGCTTTGCATGACATTCTTCTGGACGTGTTTCATTGTGATGACAGTAAGGGTGAGTCAATCTGTTTGTTGGAAAGACAGTAGTTGAGTGATTATTGAGAGAAAATTATTAGAAGAGATAATTATTCAAAGTGTTGTTACTTTAAAGTGTTGTTACTGACCTTTTTCTCTTTTATTTCCTTTCCCTCACCTGTAACTGCTGAGACCCTGAGGAACATGCACACTGACCTGCCCTGGCAACCTGATTTCCACTGTACGTAATAGTATTTGGTTATGGTATATTATTTATATACATCAAAGGCACAATGCACCCCCCAGAGACACACATGTATTGAGTGTGATATTTTGCATAGGTCAAGTGAAATCATCTTTACACACTAGAAAACTGTAGGAGCGGCAACTTGTTTTGAAATTGAATTTTTAATATCCGATAATAAAGTTGATCTGTTTTCTTTATTCTTCTCTCTTCCCAGCTCCATCCATCACCACTCTCTGTTCCTGCAGGTCCTGCTTGCTAATAAATGCTTTATTTTTGTACACAATTACAAATAAAGTCAATGTATTGTATGACATGAAGTTGTGCTTCATTCGGAGTCAATAATAAATTAATTCTGCCTTCAACTGCACAATGACTGTGGACTGCACCGACATCCATGTAGCTGCCCCCCAGTAAGATGAACCAAGCAAAGAGGATCACCATCATGCCCAAGGACATCCAGCTGGCCCGCCGCATCCGCGGAGAGAGGGCTTAGACTGACCCGAGACCAGCACACCCAAACACAACGGCTCTTTTAAGAGCCACCTACAGTTTCAAAGAGTTGCAATCCTACGTTATTATAATGATTAAACTGGTTCATGTATCAGTTAGTTTACTGAACCGTGATGAATGAAATAAATGAGTGAGGTAGTGGTTTAAAGAAGTTACAAAGACATTAATATATAATAATAATAATAATAATAAATTTTATTTCGAGGCGCCTTTCAGGACACCCAAGGTCGCCTTACAGTGCATTTAAAAGTGTTAAAACAGCTAAAACAAAAACGGAACACAATTTAATCGAACCGCAAGGCAATACAGCAGCATAAAACAGGCCAGACAAGAGTGTGGAGTGACGGAGTGAGAGGGGGATCTGTGATAGCAGGTTGAATGTGTTTTATAGTGAGTAGGCCAGTTTAAACAGGTGAGTTTTGAGGTGGGATTTGAATGTCGTGATGGAGTCAGACTGTTTGATGTGTGGAGGCAGAGTTCCAGAGCCTGGGTGCGGTGCAGCTAAAAGCCCTGGCTCCCATGGTGCTAAGGCGGGAGGTGGGGACAGTCAGGAGTCCGGCTGAGGATGAGCGCAGGGAGCGGGAGGGGGTGTATTCCTGGAGGAGGTTTGAGAGATAGGTGGGGGTGAGGTTGTTGAGGGCTTTGTATGTAAGCAGAAGGTTTTTGTAGACAATCCGGTGCTGAACAGGGAGCCAGTGAAGTTGGATGAGGATGGGGGTGATGTGGTCAGACGATTTGGTACAGGTAATGATCCGGGCAGCCGAGTTTTGAATGATTTGGAGTCTGTTGAGTAGTTTTGTGGGTAGGCCAGAGAGGATAGCATTACAGTGGTCAATCCGGGATGTGACAAATGCATTAACCAGGATTTCGGTGCTGGATTGTGAAAGGGATGGGCGGAGTCTGGAAATGTTGCGGATATGGAAGAAGGCAGTCCGGGTGATGTTTTTTATGTGGGGTGCAAACGAAAGGGTGCTGTCCAGGATGACGCCAAGGCTTTTGACTTGGCTGGTGAAGGATACAGGGAAGCCGTCGATCATGATGCTTGGGGGTGGGGTGGTTAGGATTTTGGAGAGGGTGTTTTTTGAGCCGATGAGCAGGGCCTCACTTTTACTACCATTTAGCTTCAGGAAGTTCCTGCTCATCCAGCTCCTGATATCCTGGAGGCAGGTGGTGAGGGAGGTGGGCGGGAGGGCGGTGTTGGGTTTGGTTGAGACTTGCGTGTCGTCAGCATAGCAGTGAAAGTGGATGCCATGGTGACGGAGGATTGTGCCTAGTGGGAGGAGGTAAATGATGAATAGGAGTGGACCCAATACTGATTAATATATGAGTAACAGGTCAGTGTAAACACAAGCTTCTGTCAATTATGGATCATTCAAACTATATACAAATAATATGTAATAAAGTTCTAAAATAAGTATTCGGTATATTCCTTGATAGCTTTTGGAGAAGGTTGTTTTTAAGTTTACTAAAATCTATCGTTTCAACTGTTTCACTTTATAAAAAGGAACAGGTGAGTAGAGCATTATTGAGTTTCTTATTCTGTCAGTAAATTATCCAAATGAAATGTTTATCATTATTTTAGTCAACCCTAAACAAATTGATTGTACCTTTTTAATAATGACCTTACATGGTTAAGTTAAATTAACTTCAGAAAATCAAATCTGTTCTGAGAAAAAACTATTAAATGTTTAAAGATAGGAACTTGCCATCCCACTGAAAAACAGTCCGTAGAGATTTAAAGGCGAAGTTGTAGTTCAGTCCAACGTTTCATTTGGATTCATTTCTCCAACAGTCAACTATTTTCATAAAGAATAAATCAAGCCCCCGACCCCCATGCCTCTTCACCAGCTCCGGCACGGTGACAATGGCCTGATGTTGAGGCCGCAGCTCTGGCTCAGGTGACAAAAGCCATGCCATGCCACACTGTGCGCCCCTCAGTGCAGACCTGAACCAGTCTACATCCTGAGTGGCGATGTCTCTGGCCAGTGGGTTGTATGTCTCCTCTCACTGTTGGTAAAGTTGAGACACCGGCTGGACTACTTTGGAAGTGCCAGGCTTCCTCCACTGGCACTCAACATCTGTGGAGCTGATCTGCCAGATGGCACATATTGCCAATGCTGCAGCGTGGCTGCATTTGTACATCCCCCGTGCACAATCACAGACAGCGCTCTGCATCGCGCCATTGTCTCCCATGCAGATCTGTACAAATAAAGTAAGTACCATGTTTGTTAGCATGCTATAATAGATTGAATGAGCAATAATACAAGGATGGTCCGGATCTGGGGGTGGGAGGGGTTATTTTTCCATAGTTTTGTCCTCTTGTCTGATTGTTGTTATTGTTTGTTTTTTTGTATTTTTTGTAATTTGTGTTGTACTGGTTGTGATTGTACATTGTATTTTTCTAAATGTGTATGAATACATTTTTGAAAAACATTTGATCAACAATAAAAAAGGATTTGGTCAGGATCTAGACTCAGTGTGTAGTTTATTAATTAATCAATGCTCTCTACATTAGGAAAACACATACCAGTGTACCCGAGGGAGTCACACACAGCTGTGCCTGGATAACCAAACAAATTGACAAGATAACCAAAACCCTTGAATCTACACACAGCAAATAAACTCAAATGACACAACGAGATGTAAAAGGAGATCACACATACAGTATAGTCGATATAAAACTGGCCGCTTCAATCTGAAGAGCAACTAAAACAAAACACGGGAGTTTACCTTGTTCTTGTGAACACTAATGTTATCCACAGCATACACAGAGACCACGAAGTTCTTAAGGAGAAAACTAGTTCCTGAAACAAAACACGTTAGTGTACCTTGTTAGCTAATGTTAGCTAGCTGACATTAATGTTACACATTGCACTCATATTACTCACCAACATCTTGTAAAGCCGGTCCCGCTGCTCTTACAGAACCGACTAACTCCCCTTTCGTGTATGTACAGCTCTCAACGTGTCCAGACTTGTAGTGATGTTCACCTCGTTTTATACTTTTATTCTCATTCTGAAAGAAACAGGTGAAATTTGCTAACGTGACGGCCGTCTTTGTGATGGTGACGCGTATTGTGCGAGACCAGAGACCTGTAGTTCACTCAGCGGTTTCACACTCAAAAATGTGTAACTTCACAGTTTTACGACACATTTTTATTTTTTTGACTTGCAAAATATTCTTTTAAATTGACAAACATCATATGTGTCATTCGTGGCACAATTCAAACGGGATCAAAAGATAACCTTTCTCTCTCCATTGACTTCAATGTATAATTTTACGCTTCCGGGGTCCCATGGAGGCTCCCGGAAAGGGAGGGACTTCGCCTCTCTATTGAAGCAGTTCCTGCCGTTGTTACGTTAGTTCAAACAGTAACAACGGACTACTTTTCTTAGCGGATGCATGTCAATTTAAATCAATACATAAAACTATTTTTTAAATCAATAAAATCTTTTTCTAAATCCATAAAAGCATTTCAATTATTATTGGGAGTCATGTCGTTACTTTGTTGAGAATGTGGCCATGTGTAATAAGCGGGATAATGTCCACATTGCACATTGCATAGTGTGCCTTCATGCCGATCTAGATCCCTCCGCAAAAACAAAACAAAAAACGGCTCGTACGCGGGCGAGAGCCGGCTCCCGTCGTTCACTATAGGAAATGCCCCTATAGGATCCGCCCCTATACGATCCGCCTCCTTGCTGCGGTCTGCAGCCAGACTCTATTGAAGGGGTCCGCTGTCCGCAATGAAAGTCTATGGGACGCCCTACCCGTAGAAGCCTGACGGGCAAGGGGTACCCTGTACTAATATAGCGACGGGGAGGGGCCCTGACCGTCCGTCAATATATGACGGGATGGGAGTGAGAACGTGTTGCGCGCACACACACACACACACACACACACACACACACACACACACACACACACACACACACACACACACACACACACACACACACACACACACACACACACACACACACACACACACACACACACACACACACACACACACACACACACACACACACACACACACACACACACACACACACACACACACACACACACACACATTTCCAGTTACTTTACATTTAGTATAAAATCACAGACACACATATATAGGCTACATCTGATTACAAAGTCTCATCTGTACAGGACGGTACAAATAATAACAGGCACACATATAAATAAATCTATGACAAAGTCTCATCTGTACAGATGTATGATAAAATAATCGTAAATGTCTCCGTTGTGGGACGAATACATGATTAATTTAATCATCTACACATGTAATCTCACTTTTACACACCAAAATAACGTTAACACAGAGTAAACGTTTGCTAATGGAGAGTCTATTTTGTCCCAATAAAAAGTTCAAGACTATCGATAAAAAATATATATCAATAAACCTATTCATTTTCGCGGTATTCCCCACACATTGCCAGTACACTATTACTGTAATATTTACACTTACCCATGTCCAAATGGATCCTTGTTGTTGTCTTTGTATTCTTCTTCTTCAGAAGAGTTGAAAACTTCAGGTTCTGAGGCTCTATCTTCACTGCTGCTAGCGAAAAAAATCTCTAGCCAAGTCGGCAACTGTAACGTTTTTTTTTAGCCATTTTCTCTGTCTTTCTCTCTTTCCTCACAGACGTAAACTGATGGGAGACACGTGGTTTAAGTTTTTTTTACTTGGTGGGTAGGCCCTTAGTGATTTCTCAATGTCCATTGGTCATTTCAGACCATGATGGCTGCCGGCCGAGATTTCCTTGACGGACACACGAATCCACCAATCCCACACAGTGTAAAGTCAAGCTGCTTTGAGCGGCCATATTGGCTGCTGTACCCTAGTTACAGTCTCACAGGAGATACAGCTGGAAAGCTACTCTTCCAGCGATTCTGCGGATATCTGAATCATATTTCTACTCCTTATAATCGAAAATATATGATTAATTAAGTAAAATTATGCGCACCTGGACGCGCCGGCGTCCAGAGGAGGATGGTTGAAGCCATTTATTGGAGATGACACACGGGCATACTATATTGCCTTTATTGTAAGGGAGATTTCTACTTTCTACTTTTTCTAATGGAGACATTTCTGAACTACTGTCGTCTGGATTTACTCTGGTGGTTTCAAGTTTTGATCCTTGAAGGGGGTGGAACGTTTTTTTACCGCGAGTCCGTGATATGCAAATTAGGCGATGACGTCATTTAGGGACTTCTGGCGACTTTTCGGACAGCCAATAGCTACTTTCCTTACTATGGAGTTGGCAACACTGCTACAGCGTAACCATGTTCACCTAGGGCGCCAGATCTGTGGAGGCGCCGCGCTGACAGCTCTGGGAGAAAAAAAATTGTTTTGACCGTTGGGGCTCATCCTAATTTTCGGCCTTGATGTAACAACATTCATAATTAAGTACATGTAACACCCTTTTCATCCCGGTTACACTTTTCATTTGCCCTGTACGATGGGCGCTGTAAGTGATGAAAATGGGGGATGTTGGCTTATCTGGCACCCGCAGCTCACAGCCAAAGTGCGAGTGAGCGTGGGAGCGAGCGAGGGAGAGAGGGAGGGTGCACCCGTACGCGCTGTTGTTATTAGCATCTGGTGCAGCTGCTCTAACGGAAGAAGAAGATGTTTCTACAATGATGTGGAGGGAGAGTCCTCTCCAGTCAGACTGAGTGGCTGATAACTACAGCTCAGTGAGGTAAAGGTGTTTAGATAGTTCACTTTAGTCTAAGTTATCTCAGTGGGTCTCAAACGTTTTGATCACAATTTATGTAAACACATATTTCCAAGGCACTCCTTTATAATTATTGGGATAAAACAGGTTTGAAATCATTCCAATGTATACTATAGGACAGTAAACCAGACATATCGTTTTAAACTGGAGATATAAAAACATATGCATAAATAAAATAGTAAAATAAGATATGGATGAACAACAAAAATACGTTACATGTATTTGTTATTGGCTATGGTAGGTTATTGGTTATGTTCACATACTTATTTGATTATTAAAATGTAAACCGATCTTTTTCATATGGGTGTTTAGAGTTGTACCCCCTAGATCTAGTATCTAGTAATTCTGCTTAAAGTGCACCAGATTGAAGCATTTTACTTTAAAAAGTTCAAACATTTCTTCCCGGTATGCCTGAGAAGGCAGATATGCTTGTTTTTCTCAACAAGAACTGTTGGACTGTTGCACTGTTGTAGCTTCAGTGGTTCTCAGGTTACAGTTACATAGCAGTGAATATAAACAGACTGATGAATATTACTGTAAACTAACCTGTGTAAAAGTTTCTCGAATAAATGTAATTTTTTTGGTGGAAGAAGCATGTATCATTTTTTTACCCTGCCCCTCAAAGAATCGGAATCGGAATCAGAATCGTTGAAATTCAAACGATACCCAACCCTATGTGTAATGCTTTAATCTTGTATATAAAAACCTGTATTAACTGCTTCTGAATAAAGTATCATGGCCCAAATAATTTCCCTTAGCATCGCTTCAGGGGTAGAACGACAATGTACTTATCTACAAGATTGACGTAAACATATGGCATCAATTTAGCTGCATCATACAAGTCAATTCAACTGCTTATGTAACATTATTCAAATGTGTTGATTATAGTATAGTGAAGATTTAGAAAGAGGAAAAAGCTGATCAATTCAAGTTAATATGCTAAATTGACTTGTGTAGTCCTCTGACCTCCGTGACATTTACTGTTTTGTCCAAATTCCAGCCATCTGGCACTCCGGGCAAGTTCAAGCAAAAACATTTAGACGTACTGAATTTGCAACTATGGCCCTGCTCTACTGCAACACATGATAATGAAGCTCAAAGGATTGTGGAGTTAGATGTTTGCCATATAAAAGACACACAAAGAATAGCTCTATTAAAGCATCATACAAATCATCATAGACTACAGCAGTGGTAGATGTATAGAATAATTATACAAAGAAATTGCAGTTATTTATGTTTCAAAGGCACCAGTTCAAACATTCCTCATCCCCCCCAACCTCCTGCTGTTGTCTCTGCCGCTGCTGTTGTTTTTCCTGCTGTTAGTGTTGCTGCTGATGCTCCATTGGCTGTTCCTCTATTGCAATCTGAACTTGTTCCTACACCTCTGCCTTCTTCACATGCGCCCATTCTCATAGCCAGCTGTTCATTTATTACCCGGAAAACAAGAGCAGAAATGAAAAATGACCTAATCTCTTGGGTGGAGTAATTTTTTTCCGATTTGAGGGGCTAGAAAAGGTGTTGATGGAGCATAAAGGGACTTCAGAGCAGGCTGTCAATCTCTACTGAGGTACAGTCCACGCAAAAACAAACTTATAATGACTACATATAAAAATACTGCAAGTTCAACCGCCGCTAAGTAATTGCTGATGCATTACTGGCCTCTAGTGGTGAACAGTAATATGAGTGTCAAAAACTGAGTAAACAGTAATAATGCTGAAAGAGAGGCTATGGCGGGGCAATATTGTGATATTCACTAAGCAAATGTTATGACACTCGACAAGGCCAGTGTTTATAAAGTAACTTCAACATTGACTTTACTCAGTGCTAAAGACTGTTGCCTCTAATGAGGGTAATCACCCAAGTGGAATCCCACTCATTTCCATCAGATAATTACACATTAGAGTCATATGAGACCGTGAGACCGAGAGAGAAGAGATTAATTCACTGATTGGAAATCCAGTTAAAATAACCATCAGTCTCAGAAACCCTTCTTCTGCAGTCTGTTGTGCTAATTTTCAAGTGTGTGTAGGAATACAAATCAGAACAAAGATCTTGATGAGGATCTACAAACAGAATAAATAATGTCTAATGTAAGGTAAGACAAAACACAAGCTTGCAAATGTAAATATCCTGGTATACAAAAATGGAAATGTACAGCAGTTTCCATGCTGTTAAAATGTTACCTGGTCATTTAGGTTGGGGACTGAGTTGAAATACTTTAAAGATGTGGAGCCAAAGAATCACACCAAGTATCAGTATAATAACAGCACATTCACTTTATTAAGGACACACAGCAATTGGATGGACCATTTATGTGGTATTTATTTCACAATGCATTTGGAAGTTCTCATTTGTTCACAATTGGAGCGTCGTCTCTCACCGTATCGAATATTTCAATTTCCTTGATGATCCGATTAACAATAACCATGTTGTTTCCTGAAACCATCCTTCGAGACATCACATCGAAAGGTCCCCCTTTATTTAACAAAAATAGGCTTAATTTAGAGGGGTTTAAAAAAAAAACAAATGCTGCTTTTAATACCAATGACCAATTATTCATTTAAAATCACATCAAGCATACACACCGTCAACATCCAGGAGTAATCCACCAGCTTCTTTGACTATAACCGCCCCAGCAGCAATGTCCCAGCAGTGGATCCCGATCTCGAAGAAGGCCTCCACCGCCCCGCACGCCACCAGGCACATGTTGGTGGCAGCCGTCCCCGACCCACGGAGCCTGTCAGGACACACCAGTAAGAGTTTAATGATGACAGTACTAATGGCTGAAGGGGAGTCAAGAAAAAAGGGTCTAGCAAACTGTAACACAGAGAAAGTTGCAGTTCCTTGCCATATAAACTTTCACTTTTGAAAATGAGCAAAGCAAGTAAAAATCCAAGAGCCTATCTCCATCCAAGATATCCTAAATTTCCATTATGTTGTATTATTATTTACAATATATAGCTGTTTACTCTGTGTTTTTGTATGTCTAATATTCATAATTAATCAGTTTAATGAATCCATTCCAAACACAGCATAATTCATGGAAATAAAAGACTTTAAGATAACTTAACCAAATTGAATTAAATGACATGGTAGTTAGGACTACTATGCTAAAATAGTTAGCTTCTAGCATTTGGCTAGCTCCTTGTTTACTCTATTCTGAGCCATTGAAGCTTACAGACAACCCCTAGGGAAATCGGTTATTTTATGTCAATTAAAACTAATGTATTACTTTAAATTCTTTTTTTTGAGTAGTCAGTATATACAAGTTACAGTTATTCATTAGGTACCAGTTAACAAAAACATTAAACTTTCTAAAACCGATTTAACCAAAGACCTTATGTCAGGTATCTAACCAAAATAAGCTTTCCGAGAAAATCTTTTTGATTCTAGGGCAACATGTGAAAAACCACTCACCCATGCACTGGGATGCAGAGAATCTTTTTCTGGGTGGAGAAGATCTTCTGTACTGTCTCCGGAGACCTGTCAGTTCCATGCTCACAGATGATAATGGACTTATGGATATCTGCAATGACAGCATGCCAATCGCGTTACTACTACAGAACAGCTGTGACGGTGACTGTCAAGGTGGCACACTAGAACATACAGTAACAGTCACAAATCCTGGATATAGACTGTGAGTAATGTGTATTTTCTTTAGATAATTGTGCTTAAATGCTTTATTACCCTAATTTATTCTTAGAACATGCTGAAGGATGTGTTTCCAGATATACGCCATTTTAATTACCAAAATCAAGGCAAAAGATAGCACATGTGTAGTCGATGCACAGCTTCATTTGTGTTATTTCCTTCTTTCCTAATCTCCTATTGTTTTCAAATATGCTAAATAGTTCAAAGTCTTGACTGGTGCTACACAAAAATTCAAGATAAGTGTTACCTTTCACATCGGACACCTGAATGGGTTCATCATCACAGAACGCTCCCTGTCCCTTCCTTGCTTTATACATCTTGTCCTCCATGCAGCTGTACACCACACCAAACTCCATCTGAAAACACAAGTCATGTTTGAAGCGTTTAACATACTGTAGGTGTGGATAAACTCTATTGATTCTTGTGTTATTTCACATACCTCCTTATTGACTGCAAAGGCAATAGACACGGCCACAAATGGGAATCTGTGAATAAGTATATTCATTAGTCATTGGTGTGTTACACGTTATGAATACATTGAGCTTGTTTACACTGTGCATCTTTTAATAGTTTTTTTTCAAATAACTATTTCATTAGATGGTAAAGAAAAGATTTGGGAAATAAGCTTATTTGTTACCTGGCTGATAAAAGAAGATTGATAATAACCTTATGTCTGTTAAAAATGAAATTAGAGTAAAACTGGTAAAACTGGTGTGGCTAGGCTCCTGATTTCTGTCTTTATGCTAAGCTAACTGTTTAACTTGGGTTTGTCCTGTTTGGTTTATCAAGTTTGAGTTCATTCATTCACACAAAAAACTGTACTTTAGCAACACTGATATCTTACCCATGCACAAAGTTTGTGGTGCCATCCACAGGGTCTATGATCCATGTGGGTTTATCAGTTAAGATACACGGCTGCCCCTTTGACACTGACTCTTCTCCAATGAAACTGTAACACAGAAGAGCCAATGACAACTTCAAGCATATGACACAAGTACAACGAATCACATATTGATGTGTGTATGTCTGTGTCCATGTCTTACCAGTGTGTGCCTTCTCCAAATTGTTCTTTAAGAGACCCTATGATGATTTTCTCCACCCTCTCGTCAGTCTTGGTGACGAGATCCACAGTGCAGCTCTTTGTCTGCACCTTTATTTCCTCCTCCCCTGCTTTCCTTATTACCTGAAAGAAATGGGATATCATTGGCACATGATTAGGGATCATGAGAGGAAAGAAGAGTATATTTTTAATCATAGTTACACTGGAGTAAAAGTGCATTTAGTGGTTCTTACGTACCGCTCCAGCGGCTCTTGCCACTTGAACAGCAAAATCATAAGCTTCCTGCCATTGGTCAGCCATTCTGTGTGTAGAGATGCTTACTGATAAGAACCTGGAAAATGAATAAAGCTTGTAAAAGTGCACCAATAACTGCATGCAACTGTCATGTTATTCAATACAAATGCATTAAAATAAAAATAAATACATAATTAGAACCTTTTTTTCTTTAAAGTTAAAATCCCTTCTGGCACAAAAAGGGTTAATGGTGACGCAATATCCGTCCCTCATATAAAATGTCATAATCCTGCATGCTTAGCACACTCATCTTTCAACAGAGTGAGTTGCGCAACACTTCCGCAGCTGGCATAACTGTTTGTTTTAAATCACCACAAGAGTCTACAGGTTTAAATTGGCATGACGATGTGATGCGTAGGTTTGGTTTAAGATGTGGGGTGGGGCACAAAATGTCAGAAGGTCTTCAGTAAAAGAAAATAGGTAAAAATGCATATAAGTGCCATTCTTTTCCCTGGCATTTACAGGCCAGGTATGACACTTGTGCTTTTACATTTGGGTTTTTATCTTACTAGTGTTTTGTATGGTTTTTACGTCACGTAGGAGAGTTTTTCAGTCTGTGGCTTCTGATCTGGTTTCATCGTCTCGTGTTGTACATTTGTTTCATGTCCTGTCTGTTTTTTATGCATTTATGCTATGTTTTTTAAACAGTTGATGATGTACAGCACTTTGTTCAACTCTGTTGTTTTTAAATGTAGTATAGAAATAAATATTTTTTACAAATTCGAAAAACACTACTTTATTTTGCAATGTTTCATGTCGTTCTTTACAATTTATAGGAAGTGGAGGAAGCATGCAGATCCTTCACTTGGTTGCAAACAACACAACTTTAGTTTAGGAATTTATTATCAGGTAAAATAACAAAGTATGAAAAGTACATTATAGTATTGCCCTTTTAAAACGTACATATATAGGATTATTTTTCTAGAAATATTACTGGTTATAGTACCTTTAATATGTACAGTACTTGAGTTACATTACACCACTATTTAGATTTAACATTTTCATTTTCTTGTTGTTGCAGAACAAACTGTCAGTTTTTCCTACATCACATAATCTGCATTATCTCTGCCTTTGCAAATTGTGAGTCAAGAGTAATTGCTGCTTAAACAAAAATGACCAAAAGTATAGTCATAAAACAATTATCCATCCACTATGAAGATTAGCACACATCTGTATGCACACATATATCCATCACGCACTGCTATAAACATTTTTTTTTAAATAAAATCTTACCTTGTGAAGTCAGGTGTTCAGAGGCAGCTCCTGTTTGCTAATGCACTTTCTTATGAAAACCTGAACTTTAAGTTCCCTTATTGGAGCGATGAAGCAACACAAAAGAGAACACGGAGTAGGAAAAGTACTAGCCCCACCTTCATGTGTTTTTCTTCATCGCAACACATGCAACCACATGAAGCTGCCTTGACTGAGGGATTTAATATATGTTAGTGGAATTTTTCGGGGTGTTTTCGCAAATTGAGGAGGACACACCTTGCTATCTGTTTGTCACATACAGCTGAGTAGTAATTAAATCCCGAACACAGGGAACATACCATACTCTGTGTTGAGCTCATAAACCTCTTGAATGCGATGTGAAAAAAAGAGTGTACATTCCAGAGCCTGACTTAACGACAAACAAACTTTTATATTTCCTGACAATTTCACAGCTTTCAGGCATTCATTCCATGTCCTTTTATTGTATTCCACTGGTGGGAAATACTTCTCTGGTGAGTCAGCAGTCATTATGCAAGCATGCCCGATTCTTATTGTGCAAATCTTGGAAATATTCTATCAAATCAAATCAAGTTTTATTTCTATAGCACATTTATAAACGATTTTTGGTGCTATACATAAAATAAAAATAGCCTACAGTAGAGACACTTTACAGCAAATACAACAGCACAGATTGTTCAGAATATCAGTATGAGAAAAACGACACCCTCTATCCTTAGACCCTCACATCGTATCTTATAAAGATATAAAAGCAGATAAACAGATCTAGACATGTCTGAATCTACGTTCCCTCGCCAAAGTAAGTCCTGAAGGAGTACTGTTCTCTAAGATCTTCGAGCTACTTCTCTTAAAACACCAAGTTGCCTCGCAGGAAGTCAAACCTTGCTGCAAGAGGGATTGTTCAATTAGTGGGCAATGCTGCATGTCTCAAGAAAATGACATTATTCCTCTTTAGCTCTTTACTGGGCTGAACCTAAAATGGTGAAACGATAGTGGTATCTATAGTAAGTATCTATATATCTATATAGTAAGTATCTATAGTAGGTATCTCTTACTGAAGAGATACTGTAAGACACTGAATCACAGAAACACAGCAATAATACATTAGCTTCTGCATTGGACGATATACCCTAGGGCCTATAGGTAAAAAAGCTGAAACAGTCTTTATTTTTCTTTACTGGGGCTCGTTCGGGCATGATGTTTATCGTCGCAGCCACACCTTACATAACTCACATTAATGTGTTGAGTTACCTGTAAAAACAGGATGAGTAAAAAATATTGAACTATCTAAAAGGTATGCAACATAGCGAGCTGATATGCATCGTCATGGAATATCAATTTTGTTGACATGTAGCGTTTTCATCCTGCTATACAAGTTCCTGGAGAGACCCTGATATCACAAGTTGTGCCTGCTAAAATAAACAGAGCACCGTTGTTGCTAAACTTAGCAGATCAGTATGTGGTATCATGGAGAGGGCGTCTGTTGAAAGTTGTTGTTTTACAGGGAACAGCGGGAGAGCAGTTGTCACCCTGTTGTACCTGTTGTGCACTAAATATAAGGCGCAGTGTAAAATGTGTGCAGACAGACTGAGGAGAAGTGATAGGAGAAGCAAAACATATACATCAGTCCTGCTGTCTCTCTGGCAGGTCCTGGTTATGAATAATTGATTCAGGATGACGGATGTTTTGGATGTTTGCTTCCCTGGATCACATCTGTAACTGAGGCCTGCTACCATGCTGATGTGGCTGAAGGTTAACGGTGCATCCTGAAAGATGAGCAGGGCGACTCAGTCATGTTTCCTGGCACGGTCCTTTATTAGTCTCTTTTGAATTTAACAATTTATTTGGTCACAAACGTGTTTGACAAACTGAAACTTTGGCCTAATGGCAGAGGTGGGAAGTAGTGGAGTACAAATACTTCGTTATGTACATTTTTCTGGTATCAGTACTTTACTCCACTACTTATCTTTCGTTACTTTAGTTTGAATCTCCGTTTGGTGGCGTGATCATTATTATTTAGAGTCTATTGATTTTAACACAATCTGTGTATCCATAATTTCCTGGTCTTCTCTAAAGAAGAGGGACCAATGAAAACTGTGTTCTATTAATATAAAGTGAGGTTGGTAGTTATGGGTACTTTTTACTTAAAGTGGAGCTATCATGCTATATTTGAATAATATATTGTAGGGCCACACCTATATAAAACATGTCTGTGAAGTTTTTTTTTCAAAATACCACACAGATCATGCATTTTAGCCACGCCTAATTTCGCTCTATTTGCTCTATTCCAGCCCTGTTTTTGCAAGGGCTGATTCTGTGGCAAATGGGGGGCGAGGCACAAGCGTCATGTTACCATGCTGTTACCATTCCACGGCAACCTCTCATTCCCCTGATAGGTGCAGTTGCCCATATAGGCGGAGCTCCCCGTTTCTGACGTCAGAACAATTTCAAATCTGTATCAATCTGTATCAGATCCGTTGCAGCCGTTTGGGTACGGAGGAAAAGAGAGGGTTGTGTTTCCTGACACTTGGTGAGTTCCCTGACACACCGGGGACACATATTCATGTATAAAGGGGACCTATCATTTTGCATGATAGGTCCCCTTTAAGTACATTTCGAAGCCCATACATTTACTTGAGTAAATAAGTTTAGTCAGTACTTCAACTTTTAGTATTTTTACACACGAGTATCTGTACTTCTACTTCAGTAAAGAATGTGTGTACTTTTTCCATCTCTGCCTAATGGTGGCGCTATATGAGAAGCTAAGAATTAACAGTTATTCCAACTCTTCCTCTGGGGACCATGAATGGCTATTCCAAATGTGATGCAAAGGTATCCGATACTAGTTTGGCTATTTTACCAAAAAAGAAAAGAAAATGCTGCTATAAGAGATATAAGAGGATCTCCAGAAGCAGATACAGATTATGACAAATCATCAAATTCAGATATTTGAATTTGGACAAAAGTGGTTGACCCAACTTCTCAACCTATATTGACATAACTACACTGCACGCTCGACTAAAATGAATAAATGTAGTACTGTAGGGCTGGGCAATACGGAGAAAATATCAATATCAAGATTGTTGATCAAGTACCTGAAAAACAATATTGTTGGGTTTACTATTGTTTGCTTTCACAAAATGTCTCGATGTTGAGAATTTAGATAAAGGATTGTAAGTGAGGTGGATTTTCAATAGAGCAGCTAGAACTGTCTGGGAAATTTAGAAAAATCACATCACTTTACTGTAATGCAGCCTTTTCAAACCATCCAAAATCTAAGATATCTAGCCTTGTATCACAATCAGTGTTGGGCAAGTTACTTCCAAAATGTAATATATTACATATTACTCTCTTTTGAAAGTAATAAGTTACATTACAAAATTACTGTCTCTGAAATGTAATGAGTTACACTACTTTAGTTACTTTTTTAGTTACTTTCACCAAAATAATTTTCGCAAAAGAATGGCTAGGTATTTTAAATGCTGAAATGTAGTTTAGTGCAGATCATTATACATCCAGTGAAGGGCAATGTGGTATAGCATAACAACTGTGTAGGCCAGTGACCACCAACTGGCGGCCCGCGGGCCACATCCGGCCCGCCAAACATTCTCATCCGGCCCGCACGACGGGGGTGATTGTGGCGTTGGCGGAGTGGTTACTGCGTTCGCACCCCACCCATGTCTTTGTTTACAACGTCTCGTGAGTAAGGTGCAGTACCGGAGTCCAACAGAGAGGCAGCAGCTGCCGGACAGTAGACTGCGTACTGCGAAACCTTCCCTCCCCTGAAGAAGAAGTGATCCTTCGTTGTGAAGAGTCTGGTTAATGCGCTCCGCACCACAGCAGTAGCCCCGCTGCGACTGAGTCCAACAGAGAAGCTGGAGCTGCGGGACAGTAGCCTAGAAGCAGGGTTGGGTTGTAACGGAAAACATAACGGCGTTACGTAATCAGAATACAAAAATCAAGTAGGTAACTGTATTCAGCTGGCGTTACATTTGCAAAACGAGTAATCTGATTACAGTTACTTTCGGAAACCTGAAGTGAATACATTTTGGAATACTTATTGGAATTATTGGTGGAAAAGTTTCCTCACAAAATGTAATATTCATTACCGGCTGAACTGTGTGCATGCACACTGCACAGCGCTGCAGCTTGTCTGTGAGCGAGAGAGAGATGCAGCGTGTCTGTGAGGCCCCGCCCCCGCACGCAGTGAGAGAGAGATCTCTTTTAAAATATATTGAAAGTTAGAAACGGAGATGGTTAGATAAAATGTGCAAGATAATGTTTATGTAGCATTTCTTTATTGTCGAAATGATGACATTTCATAACGGGATGAAATCAAAGTGAATGGCCTGCTGCTGCTGAATGCATGGGGGCAAGTGACTGGAAAAAGTTTTAAAAGTCATTACATCGTTTCAGATAATAAATAATAATGATAATTCATTCTATTTAGGGGCGCCTTTCAAAGCACCCAAGGACACCTTACAATTCATAACATATTCCAAGGAAAGGTTTTAAGACAGTACAAAGAATGCAGTCAGGGTGATGTTTTTTATGTGGGTGCAGATGAGAGAGCTGTCCAGAATGACACCAAGATGTTGTGTTTGAGTTCTTGATAAGCCATGAAAACAGTAAAATAAGTGTCTCCTGTTCACCAAAACATACCCATCTGTTATGGAAAAAGAAAGTATTCCAAAAGTAATCTGAATACTATTTATAAAATTCTGGGCTATTTAAAAATCGCTGGCCCGCGATAGTGTCTATTGGTTACATGTCGGCCCTTGGACAAATGTAGTTGATGTAGGTGATCCCTGGTGTAGGCCCTTAAGGCTAATAACAACTTGTATTACACGGCTTAGTTGAATACTCGATTCTGATTGTAAATTCTTAACATGTGACACGTTGTTAATACAGTACAGACCGCTGTCAAGGACTATAATGAAGGTTGCTAAGGAAAGAAAGAGAAAGGAAAAGAGGTTAAAAGACGGAGCGCTGGACGTCAGATAAATCACCAGAAGAAGGCAGAGAGGAAGTGAATAATAACAGGACACGGAATGGGCTCTGTAGTGTGTTTAGTATATGGCCGTGTACAGGCCCGGCTCCAGAACAAAATGACTCAGGGTGCCTCTGAGATTACAGGGGGCGCAGCAGTAGCAGGTTTACATGAGCAATAGTGGCCGGCAACAGCAATGAAAAATAGCATTGATGGTCCCCAACGAACAGATTATGGCATTTGTTATGTTTTGAAACAAAGCAAGTGAGAACATTTCAAGTTAAAAGTGCAATCATGAAATATTTCATATAGTCCAAAGTGGACTATGGCAAAGAAAAGCACAAAAGCTTCAAAGCTGTACTGATAAAAGAAATGAGAATATAATTTGTAAATCAAGGCACATATTATTTGAACCAGCTCATGGTTTGAAATGGCAAACAGTGAGAAGCAAAAGTATTATTAAAACCATGTAGCCTACTAAACATCACCTTGGTCCCATCAGATACTCTGGGAAGAGAATATTTACTGTGCTTGAAAACTGGCATCACATCATCATGTGAGGTTGACTTTGTGACCTGGAGATCATTTCAGCTGCAATATCAGCTCGTTGATAAGCTTGGGATATGAGATATTTTTGTAGCCATTCGTGGTGAAGGCATCTGTGCTATTGTATGCATTATTTTTGACCCAACATTTCTACAGGCATGGCAGAATATGGCACTATTTTCACATGAAAATTCTAGCCCTTGTCTATTTGTATACTACGAGCTGCAAAATGACCGCCTAACCCCACTGTACAGGCGGGTACTTGTTTAGATATACCTGGGCAGGCTCTGGTTTGCCGTGGTATCCTGGCACCTGCGGGCCGCAGAGGGGCGGCGTAGTTTCGGGCAACGAAGAGTGCTGCTCCGGGGTTGAGGGCGGCGAGTCAGGCGGGAGTAAGCTAGTGTCCACAACGGAGGGTAACGTGATGTCCCCATCTGACCCGTTGCTACTGTCTGCAGCAGATGCAGTGTTGCTGGCGTTTAGTGATGGTTGCTTTAACAATTTTCATATAAATGATTATCCACAGATGTGTGTCACTGCTGTGGAAGCACTTTGGAAATGATGCACGCGCAGCGGAGCAGGTCACGCGCACCTGACACAATTTGTTGTTAGTATTTTTCGCTCCGTTCTCTTTTTTGAATAGAGGGTGCATAACATTCAACTGCCACGAAGATCCCGACGCGAAGCCTGAAGGGTAAACACACCAGGTTTACTAATCTACCCGCACAATTTGTCTGGTGTCGGAATGTCTCGCTATGTTAGTACATTGTTAAAAACCAAAATACCATTTAATTTCGGGTTAAAATGTGTTGTAACTGCGTTACTGAGCATTGTAACGGGTAATATATTACCCACATTTCATTAGTAATGCGTTACATTACTTCGTTACAGCAAAAAGTAACAATAACAATGTAATACAGATATATTGCCCAGTACTAATGTATAATTATAGGATGGCAAATCAAGCCAAAGGCAAAGCACAGAACGATTTTTGGGAATAGACACAAAACTGAACAACTTTGAGAGTTATGAACTGAGATCATAACTCTCGAATCTCCAGGGAGACATTTCGTAGTTGTAGCAGGATAACAGTTCCCAAAGAACAATGGTTGGTACTTCCTAACAGCCACATGGAAATAAAAGTACAATGACTCGGTTAACGACTCTGTGGCAAGTTTAGAAATGTTCAAAACTAAAAGGCAGGAAACCGACAACGTGAGCAGGTGGTGCTGTTAAGGTGGAGTCGACGGAGGAGGCTTTCAGCTGGCTGACTGTGGAAATCATTCCCAACTCTAGTGATTACGTCTGAACCCCCCGCTGCAGACTAACATGGACCATTGATTTCTAAGTAGGGGGCCGCAGCAGTATAAGACCTGGGTTTGCTCAAGTAAAGTGTTTTAAAACCATTTGTTAGTCATCAGCAAACACGAGCTGGGAAAAAAACGGAGACAACAGTCCGTGGAGAGCCAAACTCGGGATATTTCATGGAGCACATCGGCCCGGGGGACATAGCAGCACTCTGCACGTAGTATGTGCAGCGCTGAGTGAAAAGGGCAGGGGGAGATGCAGCAGAGTTTTACATGGTGTAATGGCTGTGAATGCTTTTATCTCTCTACTAAATCAAATCGCTAGCAGTCACTGTGTATTTTCTTCCTGGTGTTTTATAGAGTGTCAGAGGCCTGTTTTCCATTTATTTGGTTTCCCCGTTTGCCACTTTCTTTCTTCATGTTTTCCACTTTATAGAGATTGTATAAGGAGGAAAAGACAGTTTATAATTGTTCTAGGTCGGCAGCAAATAAAGACGTTTATTTATGGTCTGATATACAGACCACTGTCAGGAAGGTGTTTAGGATCTGGGCCGGAGATTGAGCGCAGGGGGATTTTTCTCAGCTGTAGCATGATATCAGATTTTAGGAGATATTGCCTGGTGTGGCAGGTTGGTTTCCTCACAGTGAAAAGAGAAGGGAAGCTGTCTTGGCAGATTTGTATTGCCAAGAGTTATTTTATTCTATCTAGTGTTGGGGATGGTTGATTTAGGAATTAGAAGGGGTAACAACAAGAAATTCAGCATTTTTCGTAACAAATGTTCGTACTTGGGTTTAACTTATTTGCTATCAGTAGTCTTTAGTTTATGAGTATAGCTAGCATGAGGATGCATGTGTCTCTGCAGGGCTTTAATGATATGAATTTATCTATATGTCGTGTGTCAGCAAATAAAGGCATGAACAGGATATATTTATAGTTTTTTATTGTCTTCCTTCATAAGATACTTACAAAACACACGTTTTCATGAACACTACATTATCACAGTGTATAAGCTTGACAGAGTACAGTGGTTATATGCACGCAGTATTTGGTGTACTACACTCTGATATTCATATACGTGCTGCTGTGTAAACAAATCTAGCATGAAATATATTCAAATTCCTGCCTGGAAAAGCAATCTTATTGGTCAACACCTAGATATTTAATAACAACATCAGTGCTGTATAACGGTGCTTCACCAATGATTTATTGCTGACTGCATCGTCGATATCAATAAATAGAAATAACAAGAAAAGGCTATAAAACCTATAAGGACACACGTAATTATATCGTCGCAAACAAACAATACAAAAGTTTGAATGTCTGAATGGACTTATAAGGAAGCAGAAAGGAAACTGAAAGTCTTAAGCGTCGTTCTTCAGAGGTCAGTTTATGATTTTGGCTCTTAAGGCGAAGACGGAATCCCGACTGTTAAATACCAGACAGTCGGGTGGTTAAGTAGCCGTAGAGTTGGTAAAGACCGTGATGGAAATGATTTCACTAGCCTTCTGTGTCGTCCCTGCCAACGTTAAACTCTGTTATCTCCTTAGCGATGCGCTCTGCTATGGCTCTGCTGCTGGCGATGATCAGCCTCCGAGACATCAGATCAAACGCTCCACCTGGATCAAGGAGAAGATAATGAGTATTACTGGTATCATTCTGAAATTCAAATTGTTGGTAAAAGACTGGAAAATTGCATTTGGAATGTCTTTTGCTTTAACCTGAATACAGCAGCTAATGGCCTGTAAAGTAACTATACTCCTGACATTTTTAAGGGCGTGAGGATCACATTTCTAGAATTGGTATTCCTTATAGAATAATGTTTCCGTTTATATATACTCTAGTAGGACTTTGTAATTGTAGAGTAATTGCCATGTTTTGTTGGTTTTCTACTTATTGTTGCTCAAAGCTCACCAGGTAATGTATTATTTAACTCAATGATGATTACGCCCCTGAGTAATACGATTAAATTCATTACTTGTCAAAAACAGAATAAAACAATGCTAGTCATTATGACAACAGTGGAGCACATACTGTATATGCCAGTGGATATTGTCTCCTCCATAGATCTGGCTTATTGCTCCGGCAGATCAATGAAAACAAACACAATGCATTCATTTTTGATGCTTGTGTGGGTAGAAAAACAATTGCTGAGCACTAGGCTAGCCAAAAGGGGAAGTGTTATAAATCAGATGGTGAAGGCGTGGGTGATGATTTTCCAGGATCAGCATTCAACTCATGTTAGAATTCTACCCTGTGCAGGATCACGTTGTTACTGTGAGAGCAGATCAGGGAGTTACGACCTTGTTGTCCGAAAGACTGTGCTGGAGGGAAGATGTCGCTATAAGTATGCTCCAAAACAACATGTCCACTCCTTACTTTTTAAATACAAAATAGAAAGGGAATGTGTTAACCCAGAAGGTTATTTATCCATCCCCTTATTTATTCAATAGCAATCCCATTGTAAATTGTGCAGGGTTGACTTGACAAACAGCTTCTAAAACATCCTAAATCTCATTGGCAGTGTTGCCTAAAGTTAACACATTTCTCAGCTTCCTGTTTTAAGTACAAAGCCATCAGCTGCAATGCTCCCCACTTTTTACAAATGTGTATTAGGCATTCATGAGCAGAAAGAGGGATGAAAACCAATAACAAGGAGAATTAGTTCAGATGAATTATTCATGAACTTTAATAACGTCCGTTGTGTTCACGCTTTGTTCTGTAAAAGAAATTTCCTTCAGCACTTTTCGCAACGTTTAATCACCATGTTGGCTGCTTCACGAGCAAAAGGAGCTCGAGTCTTCTCAGTGACTCACCTGAAATGTCCATGATCACTCCTCCAGCTTCGGTGACGACGGCTGCCCCCCCCGCCATGTCCCAGCAGTGGATGCCCATGTGGTAATAAGCATCAGCCGACCCACACGCTACCAGACACATGTTGACAGCTGCACTGCCCGGGGAGCGGATACTGCGGAGGGAAAGGTGATGTTTGCTCTTATTTCACTCCACAAGACACACTGATAACCTCCACTTGTGAGAATGCCCGAGCGGCCATGGAGGTAAAATAGAAGAAGCAGGCAGGTTGGTGTTTTTCCACAGTTTTATTTTTCCATCCACTGTGAATGTTTTCAGCTATAATCCTTAACATGCTCATGCAATCCACACCAATATGTAACTCATTTGTAATTGGTATACTCTAATTACTTCTTTCAATTTACTAGTTTTGAAACATTGTCATTATTTGCCATTATGTAACAGTTGTAGGTCATGAGCTTAACAACTATGCTAGCAGGGGACCCCACTATATTGAATTTAAAACTGTTAGTGGCAGATTTAACTTTAGACTGCCTTTCCAGACAAACAAGGGAACAAGGAAGTAGTTCACGCATGCAAACCAGCATCTTTAGAAGGCACAGGAAATAAGATAAGTAATGATAACAATCATAGTTTTAAAGAAGTGACTTCTATAACAGTTTGCTGAAGTACATGAAACACCAGATCAACCAGATCAACCAGATCTAAAAGATAACATTTGCACAGGTGTGTATTTACCCATGCACAGGGATGGTGAGGATGGTCTTGACGTTAGCCAACATTGTATTGAAACGCTCAGGATCCGCGCTGAAGTTCATTTCTGTCAGTACGATGGATCGGCTGATATCTTGGATCGAAACACAAAAAATATCAACAAATGAAAAGCTATTTATTTCTCTGAATATGCAGAACAACGGTGCGTGGTTCCACTGTGTAGAGCTGTTGGTACGAGCAGATATTATGGCTGTGATGTTGCCTCCACCTGGTGGAATGATTGAAAACTGCAACATGACATGGTTATCAATATTTACCTTCTTGTCCAGACACTTTGATGGGTTTTCCGTTGCAGAATGCCCCTTTCCCTTTCCGTGCGGTGTACATTTTGTCCTCTATGCAGCTGTAGACAACCCCAAACTTTATCTGAGGCAGCATAACAGCAGGGAGAGAGGCATAGAAAATATAACAGCCTTACACTGGGGTATTGATGCAATTACCACGCTGATGTTTCTTTTAATCAAAATGTTACAGAGTCAAAAGAAAAAGGTGATTTACAAACCCACCTCTTTCTTCACGGTGAAGCCAATTGATACAGACACAAATGGGAACCTGCACAAAAGAAATTAACAGTTCAAAAACAATCCCTAAATGAACTGCCTTTAGGTTTAAACTCAGCGGAATCAATGTCTATTATCAGTTTAGTTTCATCTACATCGTCTAATTATCCCTGACAGAGAGGCCAACCCAAGAGAGAAGCTAATTAAAAGATAAAAATAGATAAGGAGCGGCAGAGATCAAAGGAATCCACAGCCGTATCGGGGCTCTGAATGGTTTATACAGTATTAGAGCAGGCAGTACCTGTGAACAAAGTTGGTGGTGCCATCGATAGGGTCGATGATCCAAGTGGGGTCGTCAGTCAGAACGCTGGGAGCTCCTGCTGCCACTGACTCCTCACCTATGAAGCTTCAAAATCAGACGGAAAAAAATATATGCAAATAGGCTGTTACATCAGATGTAAATAAATCAGAGATACTACTACACTTAATAATTGCTGTATTTACCTGTCTACTACTACTACTAATAATAATAATAATAATAGAGTACGTTTTTTTAAAGTGCCTTTCAAAGGACCCAAGGCCGCTTTACATTACAAACAAACAAGTAGGGCAAATAATAAAGTAAAAATAAATATATTAATATATATATATTTAATATATATTATGAGGATCAGTTTCCATTGTAGTCAAGGACATTTTTTTCCAATGTAGCATTCTCGAGAAGGTTGAATATCTGGAATTGTTCCTTGTGGGTATTTTGATAATTTCAAACTTTAAAGATGAAGTATATTAAAAAAACAACAAAAAAATAAATAAAAGCATTCCCAACCTGAATGCATTTTGGATAGTGCAGATAAGGCTGTGCAAGAGAATTAAAGTATTTTTATTAATAGTTAACTGAAATAATAAAATGCTTATAATTTAAATGTGTTGCGGTTTTATCATTGTTGGGTCTTTTCTTTCCTCACATAACATCGGCTTTATTTTATTCTAGACTACATTACATTTATTAATCTGACATGTGAACTACAACAAGACAAAAGCCTGTATAACACAGAGTGAAAACTATGATCCAAATTACAAACAAATTAAGTAAATTGAGTCAATTGCAACATGAAATACCATGGGACAGACAAAAGCAGCATGAACACTAAGGGCAAACTTTAAAAGTCTTAATACAAATACAGTCTCCATGTCCTGCAGTACTTTCAAAGCATTCATTTACCACCTTGCATCTCTCTTTGGTCCAATACCTGTGAGCGGGGTACTTCTCCTTGATGGAGGATATAATGAGCTGTTCCACTCTCTGGTCTGTCTCGGTCACCAGGTCAACCGGTGAGCTCTTCTGCATGACGGTGATGTCCTTCTGCAGCGCCTCACGGATCACCTGGCAGAACCACAACAATGACCGACTCAGGAGGGGATGATTTGGATGGCTGACTACATCTGGAACTTTAATCAAGCCTAATGAGTTTTCTGTTATGGTTTTATACTGTGGCAACAATGATGGGTCAGAGATGAAGAGGTGAACGCTCCAAATTCTGGTCTTACAAATTAGTGTAACTATAGGAATCATGCACATTGTTCTTTAAATAGTCTTCAAACTGCAGATGGAACTGAATAAGTGAAAGCCTCAATATATTATAGTTGGATGAAAAAGTTTACTTTAAGACCTTATTTTGAAAAGTTAGCTCGATGCAGCGTGTCAATCAGTCAACCTTTTATGTTGACATTTTGTAAGAAAAAAGTTATAGTTCTGTTTCATCTTGAAAGCCATTTCTACACATCTCTCGACCTCTGTCAATATGAGTTATCCTGTTTCTTACAGCTGTTGTATATAATGTACTTCACATGAGTATATTGTAACACTATGTTTATTATAACATACATCAATAGTGTTCACTCACCTGCCCAGCCTTTTTGGTGACCTCCACACAGTGGTCCATGCACTCTTGCCAAGGATCACTCATGTTGATGGGTGATGAAGAGTAATACCCTGTTACAGTTTATAACTTTAACTTCCTGTTGAAAAAATGAGACTGAATGTTGGTTTACATTCAAAGTAACAGTTACATATAGACCCGATGAGCTAATGGCTGCAAACAAATAATTAAAAGCAAGTTAATCTTATATACTTCTGGGAGTGTTGTAGTTAGCTGAATTAGCTTAGAATGCTAGTTAGCTTTTACACGAATAAACTGTCGCTGAGCATAATGACAACTACGGCTACAAACCAATGCAAACGTACACATGAACGGTATAACCAGGCAGCTAAATAATGCCTAACATTAAGGTACACAAGCTACGAAAGTAAGCTAACTCAACCCACCTCCGGATGGACTGACTTCACTTGACAGTTTTGACTTTTTGCAAGCTAGCTTCATGGAGGGCGGGACTAAAAGAAACTCCTGCTGTCATTGGTCAACCTGTGCCGCTGATGTAAAGTCTCCGCTCTCATTGGATAGAAGGCTGGCATGATGTATCCTATATACAGTCTATGATCCTGTTGTAAGCAAAAGAGGAAGTAATGGTTTATTCCCCAAATGTTAGTATTTATATTTCGTGTAATATTTATTTTGTATTTGTACTGCAACTGCTGCACACCAAATCCCCTAGTGTTTATCTAATCTAATCTTATTTTATATTTTATTGTACTATTCATCTTCCTAAACGTTGTCATCTGATATAAAAAATATATTTATTTTAGTTTTGAGAAGGGAATTGTAATATGTACTGTTAAAGCACATATAAAACAGTGCCGCATGTTTATCAACAGTAGTTATAGCTGTTTATTTATTTAAAAAGAATATGCAGTATGTTGAAATAAATACAGAATAAACTAATTATATTAATAGGATACAAAAACGTGGCTGCTTGTCTATGTGTATAGCAGTCACCGGCAGAAGTATTTACTGCAAATGTTTGCCAATGTAGATAAAGTTCAAAACAGTTGAGCCAAAAACAAATAACAACTCTTTAGCATAACTCGTTTTTAGATGTTTAGTTCAATATGTATCTTGAAATGTAAAGTCAGAGGGGACTAAATAAATAAATGTCGATCTTCAGTAAAATGCTATTCCAACACCAGAAGAGAAAAATGATGATATGCATACAAACCTTCTTTAGTCCAGTAGGTGGCAGCAGTTGCACTGTATGAAATGAGCACGACTACTGTAAACTTTAAGCCATGTTTTTTGTGAGACTATTGTTGCTGCAGGCAATTTTGGATGTTTGTGTTGACATTAATAGATGTCAAAACATGTTTAAACCTGTAATACATATCAAAACCTGTTCCCATTTACCTTAACACAGCCTACTTTACAAAATAAGTATTCTATGTGCAATTCATATTCAGACTAACAATCCACAAAAGTCCTCACAGGAAAAATACGAATTTAATGCTTTCCTGCAATTCCTTAGCCATCTCAGTGTTTCGTTTGTTGCTGCTGGTTTCTTAAACTACTTGTATGAAACATCATTTTGGGCCTCAGTGACTTTTACTTTTAGACTACATCTGTAACATCCCGTCATGTCTGCTAAATTGTTCATGTCATGTTAATCAGGTTCATGTTATTGTTTCACGTTTAGTTCATAGCCCAGGTTAGATGTATGTTTAGTCAAGTCTTTTTGTTCACCTGTCTAGTCCTGTCATTGCACTTCCTGTTTTATGTTGTACTTACCTCTGGTCTCATTTCAGGTCCCTTTACTTCCTCCCTTTGTGTGTTTTCCCGCCATCGTCAGTGTCTGCCCCGCCCCTGATTGTTTCCACCTGTTCCCCCTTACCTCATGTATAAATAGTCCTGTCTCCCTTTGTCCTGTGCCAGTTCGTCTTGTGCCTTGTGCCATTTAGAGAGCCAGCTTGTCTCGCCCAGAGATTATTGTATTTTGTGACCATAGTCAAGTTTATTTAGTTTGTAATTTGCTTTGCTATGTTTTGCCTCTTAGGAGTGATGTTTTGTTTGAACTTTATACTTTTACAAAGTAAAGACTATTTTTGAACAAACTTTCTTTTGAGTCGTGCGTTTGAGTCCAAGTGTCTGTAAGGTCCTTAACAACATCTCCTAAAACAAAAGCCCCTCTCATCAAAAGAGTATCAAATTGATCAAGTAAAATCACCCTAAATGACAGTGAAAAGCAGGGGGGAAAAGAGACACAACATAATCCACTGTTGTTTTTATACATTAGTCAAGGTTTATGAATACAAAGTGCTACTGATATTTGTTTTACACAATCTGCAATCATGAGGAACAACATCTGCACAGCCCTTGGTGGAAAACAGAAAAACTGAATGTATTTGCCCCATGAAGTGAGGTAATGTTAAGGCTCATTCTGGTCCAAAAGGGTCCTATATGCTTAAACGCCTTATGCAATATAATGCATGTTATTATGCTGTAATGACCTTAGGATACTTGTTCCCCTAGGGTCTGAGTGTCTAGTATTTTGGCTATGGTTTATTATTGACTTATTATAACAGCTGAGGTTGATTTTCCAAAATTAAAAAATAATTAAAAAAACTCTACCCTTTGGCCAAATGCAAGGGCACAAGGGTTGTAGCCAAATATGAAAGCTTACGTATTATTTATTCCATCTTTGTGTCCATTTTCAAAGGGGTCATGTTTCTACTCTGCTCCGGTCCACTGAAAGCCCAGCTGGGGACTACCCCCCAACATTAAACACATTGTGGTGGGACGGTGTTTCAATTACATCACACTAGTCAAAGGTAATATACAGTACAAATACCCATATTTTATTTCAAATCATGCATGGGACTTGAATTAAATGACCTTTTCACATGATCCTCACATTTGGGCCTCAGTGACTTGTACTTTTAGACTACATCTCCGAAAACAAAAGCCCCTCTCATCAAAAGAGTATCAAATTGATCAAGTAAAATCACCCTAAATTACAGTGAAAATGAGGGGGGAAAAGAGACACAACATATCCACTGTATTTTTTATACATTAGTCAAGGTTTATGAATACAAAGTGCAACTGAGAAAAATAATTCTACCCTTGGGCACAAGAGTTATCAGAAAGCAAAGATATCTACATTTGAACCGTGGATATTTTTGAAATGTCTGTGGAAATTATTTGGGTTACGTTGAAACTTTGTACAGACATCAAATAGTTCAACGAAAGGAAGTAGTGTTTGGATTATTAATATTAGGCTTCCTTTTAATTGAGTTAATGATTCATAAACTTCCCCTAAAGGCCTGATGTGGCAAATCTTTATGTATGCATACTATACATTATGGGGAAGTATTTCTCACAGCAAATGTTCCTAAAAGCCTATGATTATATTTCAGTTAGTCAATGAAACAGTGCATAATGTATGTTCAAACCCCATTGCAATCAGCATGTCGTTGTGTCCCTGGGCAAGACACTTCACCCCAAAGTGCTCCTGTGGGGATTGTCCGCAGTATTGAGTATATAAGTCGCTTATATCGCTTAAGCGTCTAACAAGTAACATGTAATGTAATGTGAAGTCTGGCAACAGTAAGATACATTAAATTCACATTTGTCTAGCCTGGAGAAATATTATTATACATTTTAGGACAAGTATATTAAGGATCACATGTTCAGAATATTTGGTGCCAAACAACATGGGATGAGTGGATGAGTGTTGGTTAATCTGATTCTCTTGACAGTACATACATCATTTTACTCACAATTCAGCAGCAACAATCTGAAATAATCTTGATCATTATCTTGATAAGACAGTAGATCAGGGGTACTTTTTTGTTAAAGGTCCACTTGTGAAATTTATACAAGGTCAATGGTCCAGATCAATGCCAGTAAAGTCCCCCCCCCCACCACCCCCCGGAGCGGAGCAACGAAACTGAAATTAAAAGAAGCAGTTTCGGAGCGCTATGCATGGGGTTTCCCGACATGTCGTAGTAGTAAATTAAAGGGTGTTTCATGTTGTCGTTGCTGTGGACCTTAATCTTTTTTTATGTTTTTTATTTTGAAATTGTTACGTTTATTCTGGTTTGTTTTGTGTTTGTATCTTTTATTTTAAATTAATTAATTAATTTAATGTTTTGTGAGCTGAGCTGTGTGATTTTATATCTTATGTATCTCTCTGTACAGCACTTTGGTCTGGAGGTTTTAAAGTGCTATATAAATAAAGTTGGATTGGATTAATCTACTTTATTTGGGGGCCCCCTTCTGGTTCGGTAAACGGCGCCCCTGTATACACACACACATTCAATACATACAGTATGATGGCTTGAACTAGTGGGAGAAATTGTACTGTTTGTCTGTAGCCAATGCATTGAACCTCGGCAAAAATGGCATTAGAAGCATTAGAAAGTCAAGGTAAACTTGCGGTTAACTTGCGGTCTGCAATGCGTGTCACGCTCGCGCACACAAGTAAATATATATGCACGTTCATTCTCACAGCACGTCAGACACAAGAAAATATACATTAAAGGAGACCTATCATACAAAATGCACTTTGTGATGTCTTTTATACATAAATATGTGTCCCCGGTGCGTCTGGGAACTCACGCAGCATCAGAAAATAAAACCCTCTCTCTTTTCCTCCGTACCCACATCTTTTAAAAACAGGGGAACAACGAGCGGATACAGATTTGCTGCCGATCTGACGTCAAATCGGCAGCGGACCCACAGAAAGTTGCTATCAGAAACAATGCCTGACGTGTTTTGGACGTAATCTCGTCTTTGTTTACATTAGCAAGCCTCGCTAACACTCAGAGCTAACCTGTACTGAAGAGCACATGTGTTTAAAAAGCAGGAAATAAAAAAGGAACTCACCTTGTGATAAACCCGCAAGAGAAAAAGTATTTGAGCTCCATACTGTTTCAGCAATAATCTTTGATGTGGTTTAGAACAGGATGGCGTTTTATTTTTTCACCGTGCACTTTGGGTCGGCCTTGGTCAAGCACTTTTGACCCCCCCAGCCTGGTTCTCGTAAAAATGTTTCGCTCAAATGACACCATGGAGGAATGTAACGGGAGTTGACAGGGGACTCTGCCCGCCTCACGAGTGCCTATTTTCGGACACTTTTTTTCACATTTCCCCGGTTTTATTAATTTTTTGGCTATTTCACCCGGTTTCTACCGGGGACATTGCCCGGTCTCGGGTGTCCCCCCGCGGCCTGTGTCCAGCCCCCCCCCCCCCCCCCCCCACACTCATCCCTATAGAGAGGCGAAGTCCCTCCCTTTCCGGGAGCCTCCATGGGACCCCGGAAGCGTAAAATTATACATTGAATGGAGAGAGAAAGGTTATCTTTTGATCCCGTTTGAATTGTGCCACGAATGACACATATGATGTTTGTCAATTTAAAAGAATATTTTGCAAGTCAAAAAAATGAAAATGTGTCGTAAAACTGTGAAGTTACAATTTTTTTTGTGTGAAACCGCTGAGTGAACTACAGGTCTCTTGGTCTCGCACAATACGCGTCACCATCACAAAGATGGCCGTCACGTTAGCAAATTTCACCTGTTTCTTTCAGAATGAGAATAAAAGTATAAAACGAGGTGACTACAAGTCTGGACACGTTGAGAGCTGTACATACACGAAAGGGGAGTTAGTCGGTTCTGTAAGAGCAGCGGGACCGGCTTTACAAGATGTTGGTGAGTAATATGAGTGCAATGTGTAACGTTAATGTCAGCTAGCTAACATTAGCTAACAAGGTACACTAACGTGTTTTGTTTCAGTAACTAGTGTTCTCCTTTAGAACTTCGTGGTCTGTGTGTATGCTGTGGATAACATTAGTGTTCACAAGAACAAGGTAAACTCCCGTGTTTTGTTTTAGTTGCTCTTCAGATTGAAGCGGCCAGTTTTATATCGACTATACTGTATGTGTGATCTCCTTTTACATCTCGTTGTGTCATTTGAGTTTATTTGCTGTGTGTAGATTCAAGGGTTTTGGTTATCTTGTCAATTTGTTTGGTTATCCAGGCACAGCTGTGTGTGACTCCCTCGGGTACACTGGTATGTGTTTTCCTAATGTAGAGAGCATTGATTAATTAATAAACTACACACTGAGTCTAGATCCTGACCAAATCCTTTTTTATTGTTGATCAAATGTTTTTCAAAAATGTATTCATACACATTTAGAAAAATACAATGTACAATCACAACCAGTACAACACACATTACAAAAAATACAGAAAAAACAAACAATAACAATAATCAGACAAAACTATGGAAAAATAACCTCTCCCACCCCCAGATCCGGATCATCCTTGTATTATTGCTCATTCAATCTATTATAGCATGCTAACAAACATGGTACTTACTTTATTTGTACAGATCTGCATGGGAGACGATGGCGTGATGCAGAGCGCTGTCTGTGATTGTGCACGGGGGATGTACAAATGCAGCCACGCTGCAGCATTGGCAATATGTGCCATGTGGCAGATCAGCTCCACAGATGTCGAGTGCCAGTGGAGGAAGCCTGGCACTTCCAAAGTAGTCCAGCCGGTGTCTCAACTCTACCAACAGTGAGAGGAGACATACAACCCACTGGCCAGAGACATCGCCACTCAGGATGTAGACTGGTTCAGGTCTGCACTGAGGGGCGCACAGTGTGGCATGGCATGGCTTTTGTCACCTGAGCCAGAGCCGCGGCCTCAACATCAGGCCATTGTCACCGTGCCGGAGCTGGTGAAAGGGAATGGGGGTCGGGGGCTTGAGGCAATTCTTGCCTCAATGCGACTGAGCAGAGACCAGCAAGCTGCCATCCAGACAGCCACCGGAGGACAGCGGACAAAGTGGCAGTTACACAGGCGGGGCAGGTTGACAGCCAGAAAGTTTGGTGCTGTGCTGCGGTCGGGACTTTCATCCACTCCATGCGCGTCCCTCATGAAGAGGGTGCTCGGGGGGTACAACTTGGACGGAGTCATGGCTGTCAACTGGGGGGTTGTAAACGAGGCCCGAAGGGGTGAAGGCTTTTGTGCAGGCCTATCAGGAGACAGTGTTCGAGTCTGGTCTCTTTGTGAGTGAGTCGGTGTTTTGGGAGCATCCCCCGATGGACTTGTGCAGCCATCTGCCCTGCTGGAGGTGAAGTATCCACCATCATTATATAGGATATATATATATATATATGTGTATACATATCTGTAAATTGTATAATTTTATTTGATTTAAAAGTATTTTTGATCTCTGTCTATAAACACAAACTGAGTAAGATTGACAATAAAGTTGACTTTGAAAAATATATATATTCTTTATGAAAATAGTTGACTGTTGGAGAAATGAATCCAAATGAAACGTTGGACTGAACTACAACTACGCCTTTAAATCTCTACGGACTGTTTTTCAGTGGGATGGCAAGTTCCTATCTTTAAACATTTATTAGTTTTTTCTCAGAACAGATTTGATTTTCTGAAGTTAATTTAACTTAACCATGTAAGGTCATTATTAAAAAGGTACAATCAATTTGTTTAGGGTTGAATAAAATAATGATAAACATTTCATTTGGATAATTTACTGACAGAATAAGAAACTCAATGATGCTCTACTCACCTGTTCCTTTTTATAAAGTGAAACAGTTGAAACGATAGATTTTAGTAAACTTAAAAACAACCTTCTCCAAAAGCTATCAAGGAATATACCGAATACTTGTTTTAGAACTTTATTACATATTTTTATATAAATAGTTTGAGTGATCCATAATTGACAGAAGCTTGTGTTTACACTGACCTGTTACTCATATATTAATGTCTTTGTAACTTATTTAAACCACTACCTCACAAATTTCTTTCATTCATCACGGTTCAGTAAACTAAGTGACACATGAACCAGTTTAATAATTATAATAACGTAGGATTGCAACTCTTTGAAACTGTAGGTGGCTCTTAAAAGAGCCGTTGTGTTTGGGTGTGCTGGTCTCAGGTCAGTCTAAGCCCTCTCTCCGCGGATGCGGCGCGCCAGCTGCATGTCCTTGGGCATGATGGCGACCCTCTTTGCTTGGTTCATCTTACTGGGGGGGCAGCTACATGGATGTCGGTGCAGTCCACAATCATTGTGCAGTTGAAGGCAGAATGAATTTATTATTGACTCCGAATGAAGCACAACTTCATGTCATACAATACATTGACTTTGTTTGTAATTGTGTAAAAAAATAGAGCATTGATTAGCAAGCAGGACCTGCAGGAACAGAGCACGGTGATGGATGGAGCTGGGAAGAGAGAAGAATAAAGAAAACAGATCAACTTCATTATCGGATATTAAAAATTCAATTTCAAAACAAGTTGCCACTCCTACAGTTTTCTAGTATGTAAAGATGATTTCACTTGACCTATGCACAATATCACACTCAATACATGTGTGTCTCTGGGGGGTGCATTGTGCCTTTGATGTATATAAATAATATACCATAACCAAATACTATTACGTACAGTGGAAATCAGGTTGCCAGAGCAGGTCAGTCCAGTGTGCATGTTCCTCAGGGTCTCAGCAGTTACAGGTGAGGTAAAGAAAATAAAAGAGAAAAAGGTCAGTAACAACACTTTAAAGAATTATCTCTTTTAATAATGTTCTCTCAGTAATCACTCAACTACTGTCTTTCCAACAAACAGATTGACTCACTATCATCACAATGAAACACGTCCAGAAGAATGGACCACAGATGGAAATTAGCTATTAGCTATAATCTGGCATATTGCATCTCTTCTCTTTGCTGAGATTAATGTTTTTGTATGCATGGTCCTTCTATAAATAAATAAATGTCATGCAAAGCTGCCTGCCTGCCTTCCTTCCTTCGACTCTCCCTGCACTGCCTGATCTTTTAATGTTCAATGTTAACCATTTGAGCAGATAGCATTAAGTAGAAAAGATCGCAGATGCTAATCTGCCGTTAGCCTACCTCCCGCCCCCTTAGCACCTGGTGGAGGGGGCGATAGGCTCCTCTTCAAATGTTTCACAAAATACTTACCATCATGACTACTCTTACTGTTTAACATTTGGGTTCACTTCATGTTAAGGCTAATACAAATGACAAGGCTAAGTAATGTGATGCTAACTAACGTGCTCGCTACTAGCTATGTAGCTAGCTTGACTGTGTTCCATGCACAACATGTGTATTACCTGATATGTTTGGTCCAACGACTCCTGGTCCTTTCATCAGACGGGAAGCGATAGAACGAGCTATGATCTATAAGTATGATCACTTATGTGATTACAACCTGGTACAAAGCACACAGGCATCTTGTAAAAGTGAATTTATTTTTAGCAATCTCTTATTTATTGGAGGGAATAAATCAGTTATGAGATCTTCTTCTTCTTCTTCTTCTTCTTCTTCTTCTTCTTCTTCTTCTTCTTCTTCTTCTTCTTCTTCTTCTTCTTCTTCTTCTTCTTCTTCTTCTTCTTCTTCTTCTTCTTCTTCTTCTTCTTCTTCTTCTTCTTCTTCTTCTTCGCTTTAATTACGAGTCGCAACCACTTGGAGCATTATCGCCTGTGACATCACTTACGCGAGCCAGAATGGGATTTGGGATTTGTAGTCTTTGTAGTCGCGTATTTTTCATAGTCTTATATTTCAACAGTTTTACGACAAAATGTGACTTTTTTGACATGGAACTTATTGTTTAAGATTGACAAACATCATATGTGTAGTTCGTGGCACAATTCAAACGGGATCAAAAGATACGTGTTCTCTCTCCATTGAATTCAATGTTAATTTTTCGCTTCCGGGGTCCCATGGGCCGGAAGTAGATGGGCGTGACTTCGCCTCTCTATATTAACCGATTTTGACAATTTTTGTTGCATTTTTCTCCTCTCCTCTCACTGATCGAATGGCAAACGCGACCCACTGTCGGAGGGCCTCCGCGCCGGCCGATATGAAGCGTGACCAAGACACACCGTCCAGGGGTCCCACGGGTCCCGCAGCGGGGTGGAGGTTCCCAGCTGGAACCTCCCCACCTCCGCCGCAGTGCACCCGGCAAACACGGTTGTTTCTCGAACCTTCCACTGTTGTCTAGCGGGTGTAACTAAAATACAAGATGTCGTATTTATATATATAAATAAATATATATATATCTATATATATATAGATAATAAGTGTCAGTGCTATTTTATGTTGTATTAGCGTGCATTTCCTGTTCGGAAAGTGGTGCTGTACTGAGAGTAAACAATACAAGGTGTCCCTATTTTTATATATATCTATATATACTTTATGTATAATAAGTGTCAGTACGATTTTATTTTGTATTTGCGTGCATTTCCTGTTCGGAATGTGGCGCTGCGGCTGTACTGATAGTAACTACAATACAAGGTGTCCGTATATATCTATAGATATATACATATGTATATAATAAGTGTCACGATCCGATTTTATTTTGTATTTGCGTGCATTTCCTGTTTGGAAAGTGGCACTGTACTGATAGTGGTGATTTTATTTTGGAATTCTTAGCGTGCACTTCCTGTACTGACAGTGGAGGTGTCCTGAGAGTGGAGGTATGCACCGGAACTGTCCTGAGAGTGGAGGTCTGCAGGCAGACCCCTCTCGCAAAAGAGGGGTATGAGCAGTATGAGGCATGGCTACAATGGGTGAACTGTTTGGTATTTTAAACAAAAAACTTCACAGACATGTTTGGCATACTGTAGGTATGGCCCTACAATATATTTTTCCAATATAGCATAATAGGTCCACTTTAATTTACATCAGAATCAGAAATTATTATTATTATTATTATTTTTTTTTTTTTTTAATGGGACACAGGGTTCGGTCCAGATTGATTTGCAGTTCGGTCCTTGGTCCGGAGTTGAGAAGCCCTGCAGTAGATGGTTATGTCAGATATAACAGATGCAGTCCCCTCACAGTCAAACACTGTATATCACCTGGTTTGACAGTTAAATTGTTGTCTCTTTAGTAAAAATGAAATGTATTCTCACCTCGCTAATGTCACATTTTGTTAAATGTGAAAATGACTCTTCCGACATGCTAACCAGTGTATTTTAACATGCTCAAAATTACAAGCTAACATGCTGATATATTACAGATGTCCTTTTATAGTTTATGTTTACTATCTTGTTTCAGAGCATGCTGACACTTTCTAATTAGCACCTTCTCTTTGATTGTCTCATTATGTACTAATAAGACGCAATAGGCATTTAAAGTCCCCTGAGGCACATTTGTAATCATTATCATTGAGCTATATATATATATATATATACCTGACAACTCTTGTATTAATTTGTTTTCTTCCATAACATTATGACATCACTATGTAACATTCATATGTCTATTGGCTAGGGCTCCAACTGATTTTACGTGATAGGCTAAGGGGCGGGACATTTCCTACACTGTTGACCAATCAAAACAGAGCCAGACAGCTAACCAATCAGAGCAGACTGGGCTCTGGTTTCAGACAGAGGGTGAAAAGAGGTGCAGTATGAGACAAATAAAGCACTTTTTGAACTGTAAAGCATGTACACAAGTCACAGTAGAGGCACAACATACAAATATGATCCTGAAAATGAGCATATGTCCTCTTTAAATTGAGTCAAAAAAATAATAATTCAGTGTTTCAAATATCGCAGTGAGCAATATTAACTTTTTCCTCCAGCCCACCACACCATGCCATGAAGAACAGCGAACACTCTGTGTGGGGAGATTCTTATTGGTACTATAACGCCAGTCATGTGGATCCACTCAATAGAAGGCTGGAGAAAAAAACACGTCATCTGTCCTGAATGGACATCTCTGAGGGCATGTGAGACATTAGCCCTGC